>NC_079368.1:27607355-27907355 GCF_021018895.1 Seriola aureovittata | reverse complement strand
AATGTTCGCTCTGTATTAAGACACATCAAAATGCAAAGATGCAAATTGTAAACATGGACTTGGGCAGTTGATGTTCGGCTCAGTATTACACATGAATGAAAAGTGGGTTAACATGACATTGAAAAGTTATTCAAATATAGGGACTACATGTTTGACTCTAAATGACGATACGTTCACTCTTAGCTTGGACTCTTACTCAACACATCTCTCAGTCGAATTCTATGTAACTGTGAGGTTCATTTATCCCTTGGTGACATTTTAACCCCAAATGGACTGAAAATATTACAGTTGCAGTCAAATAAAGAATAATGCTCAGCAGCACTGTGGAGTAAAGTCTGCAACAGGAGCTTCAGCCCACACACACACACACACACACACACACACACACACACACACACAGATTTATAACATCTCTAAAGACACTGGCTGATGAAGAGCTGAAGGAGGCCTCATCCTTAATACACACTCTGACACACAAGCGTGAATGCTTAGTCATTAGACCTAATGGTTTGCAGACTGTAGCATGAAATTAAAGGTTTGACAAATTGTTCTCATAAAGTCAAGGGACTAAGACTCTAGCAATGGAAAAGTAAGCTTCCTCCACACACTCAAATTAAAGGGACTAATTTAAAGACACACACACCTGCACACACACATTCAGGCATTAAGCACAAAGCAGACAGATTTAGATACATGCACAGCTTCTTATAGAGATGTATACACGAATGGACACACACCTATCCCACACAGCTACACGCTCTCATTGGCTCTTCTCATTTTTACCTCTCTCAGGTGGCTTGTTGAAGCCTTTATTAAAAAGCAAGCAATTTCACAGCAATTTATGGCCAACAGTGTTCAGCTGCAGGGCTGTGTTCCTTCTGCAGCTGTGACTCATGCCTTGTGGAATCAGACAGGGACAGAAAGAAAGACACGGGACCTTTACAAAGACATGAAGAAGTGCCAAATTTTGGTCGTCCCCCCCCCCCTTGTAATTCCAGGTTCCTCAACACTGCTATGTCAAATGTGCAATTAAAAGTAGATATATTAAAAAAACTGATAGTATCATAATTGCTCAAATCTATCACTACTGAATTTTAATAAGCTATTTGGTGACATGACTGGTGCTTTACAGCTCTAAATCAGTTTTTGATGACTGGGAGATGGAAAGAGAAAGTTATTACTGTATATTTCATGGCTAAATATGTTGTGGTAAGGTTAGTTACTTGGGCAAAGTCTAAGTGTCAGCTGTGATTACAAAATCAACTTGATGTAATGACTGTATGTGTGTTCTGGTGTGTGCACAGTGTCCAGAGAGGACTCCAGCCAGTCCCTGGCCTCCTGTCTCAACCTGCTCCCCTCCCCCATGGACCCATCAGGAGATCGCATCCCAGGCAAAGAAAACCATCAGAGGTATATTAATATGTATATTTGTTTTAATGCACTCATTTATGCTATTACCTTTTCCATTTTCCTGTCTCCATGCACCTTGGAAGTAGGTGAAGTCGTGCCAGAAGCCTTATTCTATTTCTACATTATCCATTTTCCACAGGGAAGATTAAACTAATTAATTACATGTTTTGTGACATAACAAACATAAGGTATGTGGCACTGCCATTCATGGTGCTTCATGCTATGTTTCATGCTGTTGTTGTGCTTTACAAGTGTTTGATGTTTAAAGATTTGGGTCGAGTTGGCAAACTTACTGTAGTTCTCCCCACAAATGTTGGACCATACCGAGAGAAGCACCTACAAAACGTGGCAGTCCTATCTCAGCCACTTTAACTGCGTGAGCCTCTCCCGATGGAAAGATCAGCCACTGATTCCTCGTCTGTATCGTCCTCATCAGAAACTTGGGACTGCAGTGGCACAGGAGGGTCTGAATGAGCTTTCCTTTTGAAAAGTGAATCGATAGTTTGTTTTATTGTCACCAAAGGGCCAAGTGGGTATAATATATATTGGAGCACATGCATGGTACATGGTACATGGAGGGATCTGTTTTGATGCCCTTACCCATTTGGCCACAGGGGCATTTATCCCTGTTACAGTATATCCTCATTACATTATAGCAAGAACTATATAGCTTTTTTTCCCCCACCACACTCCATTGCCACGTGAAAGACAAAGAGACGGTGGTTATTGTCTATTCTAGGAATTGCTGATCTTGAATGTTCCCTGTAATGCATAACATGTTTTATGTCTTTCCCTCCCTTGGAGATGAGACGAGATTCTAGCACAGAAAGATGGAGGGTAAATAAATAAATAAATTCTGTTGGAATAAATATGCTAGCTGTCTTTCTGTTCTCCTCTGTCTCACAGTAGCCGACAGCTGAAAGGGAACACTTAGACTTTCTGTTTGTGTGTGTGCGCACCACTGCCAAGGATGGTTCCATATCTGATTTGATTTGGAAACTTGTTTCTTCCCGATGCTCAGGAATCAGGATAGGTCTTGCTGGGCACACACGGAAATGCATGCACGCCCACACATTTGCACAGAAATACACACACACACACACACAAACACACACACACACACATACACAGAGACAGACACATAGCAGCTCTGTGGATAGGGCTTATTTGGTTTTATGGAGCCAGTGGGTAATAAAGGGGTTGTATCACCAGTGGTATCGTCTGGTGGTCTGTCTGACAAACCACCAGATGATTATTACTTTACCTTTCAGTGCTCCTCTCTCCACTCCCTGGTTGAATTTATTTTATTTGTGCTTGCACCCATAGAGTAGATGTATCGGTCTATACGTATTTTCCCCTGAATAAACCCTATGATCTTTTTTGTTTACAGAGACAGTGCAGGTCAACTTGTGTGAGTGGTTTTGAAGTAGAGGTTGAAGGATTCATACTACACCGTTGAGACACTGGCCTTGGCCTTGGCTTTTTCTGAGAAGGGTTTTTATCACGCTTCTAACACTCTTTGAATGTTTCGCCGAATGGAGAGACATTTTCTTCGTCTACACTGTTTCACTGAATCATGCGAGTCGGGAGCCAACCTTTTCAACCCATCCAAGGTTTTTGTCAGACAGTTCATTGGTTGTTTCATTTATACTGAAGTCCCACTTCCTCTTGTCTTTGAAAACACTGAGGAGCATTCATGTCCACACATACACTTGCACACAAATATTTGCATTATTCCTCTCTGTTTACGAGGTCAATGATAAAATGTTATTTGTTTGAAACCAGTTTTCTTCTGATTGGTTGAGTTTGTCTGGACTGCAGCATCACAGTTCAGGCTAGAAATGTCATAGTATGAGGAGGTGGCTCCACCCCTTTCAGTTCAGTTAGAAACATTGCATTACCATAGTAACCCTTTAGCAGAGCAAGGAGGCAGGGAATAAACGAAGATCTGAGCTGTGGTGCGGAGCTACAAATATCCTTAACCTCATCTTTGAAGTATAACTCTGAAATGACCATTGGCGAAGAATTAGAGTCTACATTCATGCTAGCAGTTGTATGAGCCTGTACTTACAAACAGCAGTGCTTTGGCTGAATGCAGATGCCATTATTCTAACATGCTGATGTGTAGCAGGTACAGCATTATGTTAACCATGTTCCTATCTTAGTTCAGCGTGATACCATGCTAACATTTGGTAGTTGGTACTAAACACAGACTACAGCTGAGTCTGGTGAAAATGTCATTAGTTTTGTAGGTGTTTGGTCATAAACCACAGCACTGGACAAATTACAATTTTGACCTCATGATGGCACTAGATAAAATGTTGTTGCATCACCAAAGTTGTTATTATTCATCCTGAGGGAGGGCGTGAATGTGTAGACCAAAAATCCATCCAATAGTTGTTGAGAAACAGTATTTTAGTCTGGATACAAGTGGCGGGCTGACTGACCAACAGACTGATATTTCTGTCCCTAGAGCCATGTTTCTAGTGTAACTACACTCAAAATCTATTCACTAAATTCACATTTAAATCATGGTATCCCTGAGTGATGACCTAATTAGCTCTTACATATGCCACCTTTATAACAACCCAGTAGTCTGCATTAAGTCTTAACGTTTTACTCCAAGCCTCCAGAATTGTAGACACATCATGAAATTTGACAGTGCGTGTGCTTCCAACAGCGAGACAGTGACATGATATACTGGGCTTAGGGAGAAGTGTGTGTTCAGTTAATTTCTTCACAGCAAGGGAGCAGTTTTTATCGCTGAAGTGCAGAGCAGCAGAGTAACCTTCGTAAATATTAAATAAAGACTGGATGGAGAGAGTGGCTACACTTCAATAAAGTAGACAAATCACACCATTGAGGAATAGATATTCTCTCTTTTGATTCTCTTTTTGGATTTCGAAGTGAAATTAAACATTATGGTTTATTTAAAAAAAAAAAAAAAAACATATAATCCATACCAGTAAAACATGTTTTGATCGTTTTTTACTCTGGAAATCGGGGGGCAGGTTACATAATGGAGCCAGGTCTAAGTTTGTTACCATGATCAACATGTAGCTGTTGGCAAGTGTTAATTTCCCACTGTGTTAGCTCAGTTTCTGATTTCTTCTCACAGAACATTTTCACACAAATTTTGCCGCAAAATGTGTTAAGTCTGTGAGTGAAGGAGCTCAGATTGGAGAGGGGAAAGAGAGCAAAATGTGTTTGCCGAGGGCTTGCTCACCGTCTTTCTTTCTCTCTCTGTCTCTCTTGCTCTTTGTCTCAGGTTCCACATTCCCTCGAGGGGACATTGATTTGCTGGAGGCAAAGCAAGCTCCCTTCTGTTCACACACAAGAAAACACAAATACACACACACACACACACACACACACACACACACACACACACACACACACACACACACACACATATTCACCTGTCAGTCAGTCAGCCTGTCCAGAGAGAGTATCAGCTGCAGGATACTGCTGGCTGTCTGACAGGCTGCACAGAACATCTGCTGCACACACACACATGCACAGTCTTGTGCACGCATACCTCCTCTTTGATGTATGACAGTTGAATGATTTTGATGGCAGACATTTAATTCTCTGTGCTTATGACTTTGTAAACATTAACACCACAGTAACAAAGCTACAGCAATAACAGCCATGTGCTAAATATTAGTTTTCATGTTTTGTGGCTGCAGAGGTGAGTAGAGGAAGAGAGACAGACAGAGAGGGGGAGATGTAAGGAGAGAAGGGAGAAAGGAGAGACTGGAAATATCAGAGTCCTTTGTCCTATATTCACTTGAATGTAGGACAAAGAAATATGGAGTCACATTGTCCCTCATCATCTCATACATGCTGCAAAGTAGCTGGTGAACAGAGATCAACAGAGACACAATGTACTCTACAGTAGTTTTTAATCATGTAATAATTGACACCTCTAGATAGAACTGAAAGGGTGAGAATAAAGGAAGAGTAGAGAGTTTAAATGCTGAAAACACCAAATAGATGCATCTTAGATAGATGTTCTCGGGCTGCAACTAATTGATGAACCATTTTGTAAATAAAATGTGTCGAGAAAGTGAAATGCCCATTATAATTTCCCAGACTCCAAGGTGACATTTGCAAATGTCATATTTTGTTAGACCAACAGTTTGAACCCCAAAGGTTTACCGTTATAGATCTAAAATAGCTGAAAATTTATAAATTTGAATCTAGAAAAGCAAATGTTTTGTGTTTTGGCTTAAATAAAAAACCCAAAAAAACAAGTGTCACAATAGTCACCAATTAATTTTCTGTCAACCGAGTTCATTTGAGTATCTGACCAATTGTTGCAGCTTTAGTTGTTTCCGCTACAATGACTTTTCAAAAACCTCATAGTAAAAAACAGTTTTTAGAATAAATCAGATTTGGGTCTGATTCATATTAGCAGAGTGTAGTGTTGCTCTCTAATGACCTTTTCTCACAGCAGCTATGTTTGCTGCTCTTTCATGGTTGCATTTCATATTTAAATGCTGTATACAGGAAACATATTGACAGAATGTAGAAGCGGCAAAAATATTTTTTTGGTATTGACTATTTCGTTTCATGAAGCCGTCTTCAGTGTGCTATGCTCTTTTGCCAGTTGCAGTACTTACTTTGGATAACATTGCCCATATCCACTGCAGGACAATAATGAGTGTGCGTCAGTGCCTTTTGGTTGGCGGGAGAAGGGGATGCAGGGGGTATTGAGACAAGCGAATGCTGAAAATTTGCTTGTGTGATGTTTCCTCAATATCTATTTTCTGTTAAGACTCCTCCCTCGTCACTCCTATAGGAAAAAGACACAGGAAATTCAATTTTGACAGTAGGTATATAGCTTTTCTGTTGCTATGGTAACGGCGGTCTGTCTGTTGAGTGTTCCCCTTCCCTTACTCTTTTCTTTTCCCTTATCTCTTTTCATTGCTGTGTATTATTATGCAGAAGACAGGTAGTCTGAGGAGACAACATGCAAACACTCAGGGGTGTCCTTGTCTGTCAATATGCAGTGAAATCTCATAAAAATCTCAATTCCCATATTTCCACTTCTGATTTGACGATTAAAGCATCTAAAACAATCACAGTCTTCCATTGGCATGATAAGACTTATATCAACAAATACACATACTACATATACTTTAAAACATGAATGTCCTACTACATGCTTCAAGCTACAGGGTCACTTCAGCAGTCCGTCATTCTCAGTTTGTACTTTTTATGTGTTACTGTTATTGCGTTAACTCATTTTGTGCCCAGCTGAATATAAGAAAAATGGAGCAAGTGAAACAAAATCAGCCGGGGCTTGTCAACTAAACCCAGCGTACACAGAAAGTGAGAAGGCGTGTTATGATACGAAAAGACACCATCCTCTCCCATTTGGGTTGGTGTGGTGCATGGTGATACACTTTCAATTGGCCCTGTAGGCTCCCACAGAGTCATGTAATGCATGATTATATAGAATTCACTCACATACACACATAAACAGAGGAACAAATTTGTTGAATGTTAATATGATTCATAAAGTATTTGAGCCAAGTTGTTTTCTAATCCCACCTGAGTTGATACAGTCAGCAAAAATAACACACATCTCCTCCTACAGTAAGTCATATGCTGACAGACATTCACTCATATGCACACATGCATATTTATAAAAATAGACAAGCATAAAAAATCCAACTGAGTCTTGGAGTGGAGCTGGGGACAGATAAAATGCACTGCAGCCTGATTTTCAGACACATAGACAAACACAGCATATAGTGGGAGTTGGTAGGAACAGAGTAAATTCTCTCCTCCCTCTCTCTGTTCAATTTGCAGGTGATGCCAAATGATGCCAAATTTGTTATTCCAACAAGCGGTGATGAAACTCTTTTATCTTGTATTAATCTGTTGTTATTATGTTTTCGGGTTGTCCGTCCACCGATCCCATTCGCGGGATTCAGGCGATATCTCAGGAACACCTCGAGGGAACGTCTTAAAATTTGGCACAAATGTCCATTTGGGCTCAAGGATGAACTGTTTTTTCTTAAACTTTGTTTACTGCGGTTTGTCTCTTTTTTGGCAAAGGCATTAGACCCAAATATGAGTGTAGGGAGGAGGAGAGAGAGTCTGTCATTGTATCTCTACAAAAGTGAACAAAAAGAACAATTACACTTGGATGGATAGTGAAAAGGCATCTGCCATTCTGCCATCATGATATTATCATGTGTATTATTAACATGATATCAGTGTTTCATTTTTTAAATATCACGGTTATCGTCAGTACCAGTATATGGCAACACCCCTAATCTGGCACAAACGTGCACTTGGACTCAAGGATGAGCTGATTACATCATGGTCAAAGGTCAAGGTCACCGTGACATCACAAAAATTTTTTCGGCTGTAACTCAAGAATGAATACACTAATAATGACAGATACATTGAATACCTTTTATTAAATATACAGTGTACATTATATACATACAGTATATTATATGAATTTGGACAGACTTGGGTGTAAACTGCAACTTGACTTGAGGCGTAGAACTGCAATGTCGTAATTCTAGTTTACATTGTGCATATACATCAAAGAAAATGTGTCAGTTATTTTTCAGTGTTTCTGATGCATTCCTTTGAAGGGGATAGTTTTTTTGTTCACACAGTCTGTGCCCACAGATTGCTGGTGTTAACCGAGCATCATGCTCCTCACGGCGCTCTGAGGCGCCCTCATCACTCCTCAGAGGAAAAAACAAGGGGTATATGCTGTGACGTTTTAAATTTTCAAACCAGCCTAATAGGCTAAACATGTTCAAAATCCTGCAGTGTGTATCTGTCGTCATGCATATTTCTTTTGTGCATTGCTGTTGTTTAGCTTCTAATTTACAACACTCTATTACTGTTTATTAAATGTTCAACACAAGGAGACTAATTAGTGCTGGCTTTCAGTTTTTCTCTTGCTTTGAGTGAGAACGTGTGGTTCTGATTTGTAACGCAGAGAAAAATATTTGATTGGCAATGAATAAATCATTTCTTCGCTCCGTTAGTTTTTTTTTTTGTCCTATGGTCTTTTCCAGAAATGAAAGGAATTATGAAAGTGGTATTCACTGTTACACTTTTGTGAACAGATGTAAGACATATAACAGGAGGGATTGTTTTCCTGTACTTTAATGTCGTTTTGCAGCATCAGGAGGATATTTGAAAAACAAAGAGGTGGAGCTCTTTTGTTTTTGGTTCTTCATACATTATCTGCCTCGTGTGTCTTTATCTTGTCTCTTTTTGTTGTGGACTACAGCACACTGTATGTCGATTGTGAGGGTATTTTTGATTCAACATGCTGGGAATAGAGCACGGTTCTAAGAAAATGTACTGCAAAATGCTAATTGATACATCGAGATGTTTCTCAACCTATTGATTTCTCAAACACATTCCCTCTACCACTGACCAAAAACATACTTAGAACGCACTGTTTCTCATAAGAAGTTTTTGCTGATAAAACTTCCCTCATTCATGTCTGTAGCAACTAGCATCAAAAAGCCTCTTTACAGCAGTCATCACTATACTACAGCTTTTGTTGTCAGAGGCTTTTAAGTTTGGCTAAGGTCATGTAAAGTTTAAAGGAATAGTTCATCATCTTGGGATATACACTTTTTTTGCTTTCTTTCCAGAAGTTAGATAATAAAATCAATATGATTCTAATGACTGTGTGCCAAGTGGAGAGATGTTTATCCTAGCTTAGTATAGATACTAAGCTTAGGATGGGAACAGCTAGCCTGGCTCAAAGCAGAAATGTAAAAACACTAAATTGTGGGTGTTCTGACTGTTTCTTGGCAAACAGTAGCTGGATGCAGTGACAACGTACAGCATCCTGAAGTCTTGTTGTCATAGTAATGTTGTCAGGTTTGGTACCACTGTCCCTGTGCGCTGACCAAAACTAAAACCCGTGTTCGCTGACCATATCTGGCGACCCGTGCTATCGCTGGAAGATGCTGCACAGAAGGGCTGGGCGGGCGGCTAAACTTTTGTTCAAGAAGAAAGAAACAGTGTGTTGCTTATACATTTCTGTTTGGGTGTGGATTAAACAAAAGAAATCCAATGTTTTAATTAGTGAGCTTTTAGAGGTGTCAGTAGGCGTATATTTGAACTTTGACTGTTTTCCCAGCACTGGTAATACAGACAGCTCTCATAGATCCTATTATTAACTTGTGTAAGTGTGCAATAAATTATATGTGGAGTACACAATCAAAGCAAGATTCCACTTGCTGTCATTGTAGCCTTCTATATGCATAATACCTAATTAGGGAACTCACAGCTATTTTGAATAAACAATCATTTGCATCTTTATATCTTACTCACTGTCCCTCTATGCATAAATATACGGCGTACTTCAGCATTGCAGTGGAAACAGTATTTAAAGAAATGAGGATTAAGAGCATACATTCCTGTATCCTGGATTATAGAAGCTTATTCCTGGCGCCTTTGCACATTTACATTTCATTTAATCAGAATCAGAGCTTATGCAGGTGATTGTAACGGGGAAAAAACTGTATGCACCAAGTCAAAAAAAAAAAAAGATGACTAATAACTGAAGACTAAAACATCCAGAATTGATAAGGGGATATTGGTAAACATTTATTTAAGAATATCATGTGTGAACATTTGAAAACTATTTAACACAGATCTTGAGTGCAGTTTGTCACAGTGAAGGCAAGATGACTGTAATGTAAATCATTCGCTCTCGCTATGGAAACTTTTGTTCATCAGTGCTGCTATTCTGTCAAAATAACAACAAATCGGAACTATGACACGTCTTAGATAATATATTTGGTTCTGTGAAAGGAAATTAGGCAGCCTGACAATGACTAGAGGAAATGAGATGAGAGAGAGAGACAGAGAGAGAGAGAGACAGACAACATTTTAATTTATTTCGGTGTTGTTGACGTGGGTACAGACAATGATCATAAAACATTAGCTACACGCGGTGTTTGTCCACTTACCGAGAACATGTCCTAGAATGGGAATTTGCAGCTTAAGTGTACAGATCCACCCCCATGTTTTCTCTCCACGTGTACTACAGCAAAAAACCTACATTTCTAATGCATCTTTTAACAATGTGAGCTCTTGTTGCTCTGTTAAACAGCACTGTTGGATTGACAGCATAATCTTATCTACTCCCGACTGTGATACATATTACCAACTTAGGCTGAGAATAAATTATCATACACTTGCTACATAATGTAGATTTTCATGGTGTTACTGTAATATTTCTTCTGCAAATCTCACCTGAGCGTTTGCACTTTCAGCTTCTTATAGCTGCAGGGTCAGGTTAAGTATAATAAGGCTGAGGTTTCTTGAATAAACACAAGATAAACACATTATAAGGTAATTGAAATATTAGTCCTTTATTATCAGGGCTTTAGAATAAATAATGCAACAATTATCATGTCCTTAAGTAATAAATAGAATAGATAAACATTCATGTGCCCTCCAAATAATAATTCCCTTTGGGTGGGGAATTTCCATTTTTTAACATGAAATTGTTCATTTCAGTTTATAAAAGTCAGCTGGTGGTTGCTATTGTGATCTGTTGTCACCTTTGGCATTCATGCTTTTTTATTCAGTTCTCATTTTTGAAAATTATAAACAGGCAGAGGAGCGATCACTATATCACGGTAGAAGATATCCTATAGCGCTCAAAAGAGTAACATGTCTCAGATTTCATGGGGAAGACATTCTTGGAAGTGAACCTTTAGAACTCATAGTGTTTTTTTGGTGAGAATGTTCTACTTTAGGGGAATATTGCTTTGAGTCATTAATACGGGATAAAATTTTGGTCAATTTGGCTCAGCAATGTTCTCTGAAACAGGAAAATATAATGTGATACATGGGACCAATATTAAATAGATCTCTCAAAGCAGCAAGAAGTTTTGATAGTAATTAGTGCAGGTAAGTTCTGATAATCTCCCCCCACAAAAAGCTACAGTTGTGGTTTTCAGCCTCTTTGTATGGGATTAACATCACCATACTCACGGATGCCAAGATAGTGGGGAGTCTCATAAATTAAGTGATACCAAGTCAGGGAGAGAAAAATATAGTAAAGGTTAAGAAGAAGCAGAGATTTCTTGGGAAACAAGCACAGATTCAGAGTGCAGAGAGCAAAGGAAAGCAGGAAAGGACAATTAGGTTAATCAGAAAGTTACCCCTGCCATATTACATTAGTTTTATATTCCCTCCCTTTCTGTGTCTGAAGACTTGAATTCACCATTAGATTCACTGCCCGGAGCTCGGCTTGTGCTCACTCTTTAGTCACAGATGCACTTTATGTCGGAGATGAGTTTAATGGCAGCATTAAACATCCGTAGCCTCAGGTGCTGAATGCAAATGAGTACACTGTGTCTGTCAGGTGGAAAGAAGGAGTGACAAATGAGGACAATCATTCTCCCATAGCTGTGGTATAATGTTGCGCTTTACTTGAGCATGCACACAAGCACATATATGATGCACAGATGTCTACATTATTACACACATTTACACAGCCAGACACACACACACACACACACACACACTGTATATTGGATTGTCCCCATAAATATGTTCCTCATTGTCAGTAAAAATTTAATGAGGGAAAAGTTGGCATAAGGGACTGGCTGTCTTTCTCGCCATGTCTCAGTGTTAAAGTGTCCTTTATTATTATTACTCCTGAAACAATGCAGTCTTAATATTGCTGACAGACAAGGGTGTGACCCACTGCTCCTTACTGCTGCTAAAGATAATGCACTTCAATCACGCATAATTTATTTGCTGAGCCGTCATTGTTTGTCACTTCACACACTAAACTGAACATTATGTTAACCCAGACTTCGAGGTGTGCGCATATATAGGGCTGTGTGCCTCTTCATTGTTGGCCCTGTGTGTGTGTATCGTTTATGGCCTGTGTGGACGTGCCTACTCATGTGCATGTGCAGGTGTGTGTCAATGCTGGGAGCCAATGGCCGAGTAATATAACCCTGTGTGAGTGGTAAAATAATGAAAGTCATAAAAAGGCAGATAATTGGCTTTTTCAGGTTGGTGAAATGGATCACTTCTAACGCTGCTGTTGAGAAATGGCTGCTGAGGGAAGAGGAGTGAGTCACAAGGATAGAGAGGAGAGTGCAGGGGAGGGAAAGACAAAAGGTGAAAAACTATACATTGAAAGGAGAGGAGAAAACAGAAAAGGAGAGGACAGGAGCAGGGGAAAAGAAAGTGGGATAAAAAGGAATGAGGGGGATAAAAATGTATTTTAAGAACAGGAGCAAAAGACAAACAATGCAAAGGAAGGGGGCATCTTTCGCACTCTGCCCCTCTTTACTTTTCCTGCCTTTGTGTAATTAGTCTGAAAAGACTGTAAAGGGAAAATCAAATGGTACTTTAATCCATGTATTCTGTTGTAATTAGCTCCACACTCACATGTTCATGCAGTACCAGTTTTAGCCACTAGCTGGTGTAATACTACATCTTTATGAATTCAAATTAGCACTTTGTCCACTTATGTAATCTTCTAATTGACTCTTATCTCAGAGTTTTATTCTCTGCACTCACATACATATAACCTGTTCAGAGGAGTAGTGTGTGTGTGTGTGTGTGTGTGTGTGTGTGTGTGTGTGTGTGTGTGTGTGTGTGTGTGTGTGTGTGTGTGTGTGTGTGTGTGTGTGTGTGTGTGAGAAGGACAGAGCGAGTGAGCGAGCGAGCTGTAAAAAAGAGAAATAGAGTGAGAGTGTCGGGCTATCGGCTCATGACAGTGAGAAGACAGATGACCCTGAGTAGAGGAACGGCCTCCCTGCCTGTATAACATCTATCATCACTGAACAGACTTGTCTTCAACTGTGCTGTGCACTTCCTGCTGTGTGTGTGTGTGTGTGTGTGTGTGTGTGTGTGTGTGTGTGTGCGTGCTCTTGCGCGTATATGTGTGGGGTAATTACCTGCAGATGAGACTTGTGCTTAGCTGGAAAACAACTTTGTCGATTCTGTAACTGCAGTCAAAAATATATGCTTCGACATGCTCATGTGCATACACACACACGCACGCACACACACATGCGCACACTTGCATATACTGCACACACAACAATGGGAGCCCAGCAGTCTTTGCCAGTGCTGCTGTCACTGAAGTTTTCTTTCCTCTCTCAGTGAAACCAGGATTTCTTTCAGTTCAACAAGTATCCTGCACAGTTTATTCTTCTGAAACTCCTGAAGTTGGATTTCAGGTCTAAAATATCACAATCAAAGTGGGCATCAACTGCGGTGGTAGCAAATAGCCTATTGCTGGTACAATCCTCCTAAAAATTCATCAAGTTATTCTTCACATTTGCAAAATATGATAGTTTTATTCCTACAATATCTGCTTTATTAAGGTATTAACACATTGCTAAGTTTAGAGTAACATTTTGGTCATGTTTAAATATTGCACATGTAAAGACTGACTTCTGTCACAGAATGAGCTGCGATGTGAACTTTGGTGTCTCTTGTCAAAGTCAAGGATTTTGTGCAGCATATCTGTCTCACATTAAATTCACATCCTTAATTTTGCCTTGCACTACTTGACCTACTTGCTGCATTGGCGCTGAATATTGTCAGTACATACAAAATGCTGTTGGAAGTTACTTGCAGATTGTTGCAGTTTTTCATTGGAGATAAAGCTGGCTAATTTGTTGAAATAATAAAATCATCACAAAGCGCCGTTTCTACTGCTACAGACAGCTTGGCAATGGACCCAGAAATGACTGTGAGATTTACTGGTATTCCCATTTTGTAAAAATGTTGCCCACAGTAAAAAACATTTACAGCCCTCAGCTGCTTAGTTTAACCAGAAATATTCCACTTCTATTCCCCTGAAACAGTAAATGCTTTCCATAAGGGCACCTCTATGATTATTGTTTCAGGGGAGGTGAGTGTTGTTTCAACCCTTCTCCCACTCATTTTCTTATAGCTCTGTGGATTTGATGTTCACCATGCAGGTAAAAGAAGAATCCAAACTTGAACCCTGGTGAAAGCTAGAGAAAGGGCTGCAGTGTCAGGCTCAGAGAATCACAGAGAAGAAGAAAAACAGACAACACATAAAAGAAACTTTTTTATGGCACTGCCACTTGACACAAACTGTCAGAGAGAAGAGTGCATGATTGATCATTTGTAATTTATCCACACTCAATTCATCCCGTCTAGATAGCAGGGTGGACCAACAGAAAAAATAAATGGAGAAAGTTCATTCTAACTTCAGATGCCAAACAGGAACAAAAGCTGCAGTTTAAGAGAGGGGGAAAAAAAGCACCCATGGCTGCATGACAGACAGAGCTCACCTGTCCTCAAAAGACAGCAGGCTTCATCGACATTTGTCTGAGGTGCTCAGCAGGATCCCTGCGGGGACACCTTAGGCTTTGATACTGCATCGGTTCAGTGTAGAGGTTGTCAGAGTGATGGGGGGGGGGTGAAGGGGCAAGGGGAGTGCTGTAGAGACGAGAGACGAGGGTCTGGGCGAAGGGTAGGGCGGGGGGCAGATGAGGGAAGTGTAGATGAACAAAGAAAAGTAAGAAAGAGACGGGGTTAAAGATTGATGAACACAAAGAGTGAGAAGGAGGCGTAGACAGAGAGAGGCGTGGTGGAAGAAGGCAAATGGATGACAGTGAAAAGAAAAAAGAAGGGCAGGATGGTGAACCTGTGAACAATTCAGTATGAGGGCAAATGACGGAGCAATTCGGTATGACCTCTCCGGTGAGAAGTCTTTGGAGTGGCTTATGTTGATTGATATTTTAGTGATATGGCCTTGTTTTACTCAAAGAACATTTTTCCTTGAGAATTTGCTGTCTGACTTAATGCACCCCACCACTGTTTACTTGGTTATTTTCCTGGGAGAATGGGACAAAAGGCATCTAATTTCCTCTCACCTCTGCTCTAAATGGCTATCAGTCAAAGTGAACACAGTCTGTCGACGATAAAGAGCTCCTCATTTCTGCGATTATGTCTGCCTCTCTTTACTGCCACCCCTCCCCTTCTTACTTTTCTTGATATGCAGACTGTGAACTCGCTGGTTGTCTTCGTGGTTTTTCAGACAGGAGGTTGGTATTTCTCATCTCACCTTTTGAAAATGTCATAACGAAGGTGAGATACACAGTCCCCCTTTATGCACTTCTGTCAAAATATCACAACTTGGCAGGGAAATGTTAATGCAAGAATTTAGCTTATTCAAACTCCTTCGATTAATGTGTTGGAAAATTGCAGTTGTTTTTCCAGTTTCTTGGTGCCAGTTTTTATTTCACTACATGAAATGGCTGAACTGTTCATAACCATGAATTTGAGCTTTACTGTCACTCAACTAGGGATGGGGAACATTTCTGTGTTTAAAGCATCTTGAGATTGTCCAACATGGTAATGACCTGAAACTGCTGTAACTGCATGGTATGGTACGTTTGCCTGTTTTCATGTCTGTACTATAGTTTGTATCATCCTATTGTGCTTGCAGAGTGTTTGATTAGATACTGTAAGTCGGAGGAAAACCTCACAAGCAATCAACACTCAATGAAAAAACTGAAAGTCAAATTTTTATCATTGTGTGCTTGTGAGAAAGGAACAACACAGTCTGTTTGTCGTTAATAGTTTTACTCTTTCAGAACACATTGGCCTTGGAGCTGAAGATTAATTTGGCTTTTGTTATGTTCCCAGTTTTGACATTTGGAAAATCTCTTTGGGCCAAGTAAGACTCATCATACACATTGTTATTGATTGAAAGGCTGACTGCAATTGGATTTTAATTGTTGTCAATTGAGAAAGGACTTTTCAAAAGTTCACTTTCCAGCGTTTACTGAACTCAGGATTGAGGGTATTTTTACTTAGAGTCAAATACTGCTGATTATTTGCTTATTATTGCTTTTGAATTGCAAATCTCAAATTGCACTCTTACCAGTGTTCTTCATTAGATTTTCTAAATTTGAATTCTTAGCTAACCAGACATCTAATTATGCCAAGTAACTTTTTCACAGTAATTATGCCCATGAGCATATCCAGGCTAGGTTAAGAATAATTATTATTTATTGCTGTGCAAAAACACTGCTAAGTGTACCCATGGTCATCTGTTAACCCATAGGGTCAATGTTAATCCTAAAATGAGAATCTCTGCAACTTTTCTTACACCATAATTATCAAATAGTAAAACATCAAAATTCTAAACCACAACAGCTGTCATACACCCATGCAGTTACATTCATAATTGCACAAAACTGTCAAAAAGTAAAATGTTGAATTTGTTTCCGTGATGTATTTGACGTTGGCCAGACTTAACAGACCGAATTAAAACATCAGTCACATCATTCTTCAGTTGAAACTACACAACAGAAGGAAAGCTTGATCTTTGCTTTGAGACTGTTTTCATGGCTGGTGGAATATGAAGTAGTCTTACATCATAAGTTAGAAAATATGCTTCTGGTGAAACTTAAACTCTAAAACTGACATAAGAAGTAAAGGTGGCCCCGAGCAATGAATGACTATGAACACGTAGGTTTTATAGATAAGGTCAGCGTTTGTAGTTGTGCTGCCTTGATTGAGCTTTAGTGTTGGCTGGAAGGCAAAAAAAAAAAAAGATGAAGAATGTGGCGACAGTGAGCAACCCTGACTCCTGCTGAAAGTTCCTCCCAATATATGTCCTGTGCTCTACCAAATAGGTGGTGAAGGTAAGACAAAGAACAGAGGCCATGTACCAGAGACCAAAGACGCTCCAGAGGCCTGTTTACTGTTTAATCCACTGTGTTCTTATATGGGACAGATAATTAAAACAGTGCTCTGGTTGATCTCCCCCATGTTGTTTGTGTTCAAATCCAACCCCACACCACCACTAAAGTGTCATTGCAGCATAGAAGAATAGAGAGTGACATTAGTTCAGAGGCTTGTTAATAACCAGGTCTTAAACATTGACTTATGAACTTGTCTTGTCTTTTTGGAGAGATTTCATCTCTTCAGTCTGTCAAGTGGCCAGGAGCTCTGCTGCGCTTAACTTCGAAAGCTTTGTTAATTAAAAAGGTGTTTGATATGCAGTGCTCCAACTGAGAGATCGTCTGCACACACACACACACACACACACTTACACACCAGCAGTCATACAGTCAGCCGCATGCACAAACACATACACAGGGTTGTTTTTGTAGAAGAATAATTGAGAACATGGAGTAATACAAAACACTAAATTAAGAATGTACAAACGATATGAGAGGGACACACAGACAGGACCACACAGCTGTGATGGGCTGTAATGATTCAGAGCTCTTGACGATGAAGTATCATTTTGAGTTGATAATGATGGTGAGACACAGGATTAGAAGATGGACTCACATGCTTTTGCCCCTTTGATCTTTGAATGTAACAGTGTGTGTGTGTCTACACATACAAGCATTTGAATGTGCTTTTATTTTGTCTTTTTGTGACAGACTTATAGAAATCAGTGCTAATAAATATGGAGGCCGGGGGGGGGGGGGTTGCAGTTCTTGGTCTCCATCCTGACCATTGTAGAAATCTCTCTTCTGTCTGTCTTTTTGTCTTTTCACTCTGTTTTATTCACCAGCATCATGTTTTTTTAATTCCAGGAGGTAGAAGATGAGATGAGATGTGGCAGCTTTAATAAAACTAGTGTGTGTGTATTGCCACTGCTCTCAGTATGATGCAGACAGATCTTTACAATGGCTCTGTAGAAGGTGGCGTTTTCTGTGTTGCATCTAATTGTTCACATTATTGTTCCACATGCTGACAAGTTGTTGTTTAGACCGTTGGGTTTCACAATTCTTTCTATGGGAGCCACACTGGCAGGACACAGTCAATAGGAGAGCCACTTATACCATGGAACAGCGAAAACCACGAAATTCTGCTGTGTGATTCGGAAATGGTCCAACTTACTTGAACCTGGAAACTTTGGTTGCATATTAAAAACAAAGGGTTGGACTCTTGAGGAAAGTTAATCGCTTAATTTTCTTCATGTGTCACACCAACTTGTTTCTTTATTTGTAGTTTGTAGGCTGCACTGCAACCTTGTGTATGAATAGTGTAGATGTTAACTTGGAGTATTTCAGGCATTATGTGTATTGGCTGCATTATCATATAATTATTTTCTGCCGCCAGTTAAAGCTCGGTGAGCCGAAAGAGACTTGCGATTCAAACAAGGAATATCTCTGGTTTAGATCATGTGTGTACAGTTTTGTCAGTCACGCATGATAGCACAAAGGATTCTGGGAACTATTGGAATATTCATGAGAAGCAGTTGATATCTTGATATTACTCTGTAATGTATCATATACACAATCAGTAACCACCAAAGGCATGGATGAGGTTTCGCTGGTTGCCCTGTGGAAAGCGAAGGGGAGAACAGTGAAGACAAGTCAATGGTCAAGTTTTTACACTGACTCATACTTTTAAGATTAAAACTCTTTATTTCTCTCTTTTCCTTTCACTCTATCTCTCCTCCAGGGAGCCCAGCCGTCCCACCAGCCTGCTTCCCGCTGACTGGAGCTCAGGGCTGGGTTTGGGGAGGGAAGATGAGTCCTTACCCCCAGGGCTGGAAGCCCTTCCACTCAGACTGATGCAGCAGGACTGTACTGCCGTCAAAACCCTGCTTTTAAGACTGAGACGGACACTGCAGGAGGTGGGTTACACACATACACACACATACACACACAGACAAATGAAGGCATTAACTCTGAAGATCAAGATTACATCACAAAACATTTTTATATTAAGTGACCCTTAGTGCATTTGATTGTCACAAAGCACATGAATAACACAACTAGAACGTGAAATTCATTTACTATTTCTCATGCGCCACACTGACAGACCCTTCTCTGATCAAGTTATAAATGCATCAAATTGTTTTAAACCAGTAAGGGTAAGGGGTTAGAAAATAATATGAAGCAATTTCATCTGGAACCAAAACAGTGCAGTGCTCCACTGACAAATTCTTCACTCCATGTTTTAATCAGCTCTATTTCAGCTCCATGAAATCATCTCAAAGTGGATGCTTTTCCGCCTGTAAAAGGTCTCCGTAATCACTTTGTCTTGTTAATTTAATCAGATTCTACATTTAGAGGAGGAAACTGGGAGGCTTGTTTGAGCATTTGCCATTATATTCTTTATATGCACACATACACACTCCACACATTAATCCCCCTGTTTTTGAGTATCACTCTGTTCTTTAAATGCTTTTGCCCGCTTAAAGCTAAAGTTTTACCTCAGGCTATGAGGCCATCCTTCAATGTGAATGTCGGGAAACCAGTAAAATTACATCCTCACCATTATAGATGTGATTAGCTGTAATGGTCACTTAGCAAAGCATTGACACGTTGGAACAGCTGCACAAGGTTTAACTGTAAAAATCAGGGAACCATATTGATGGACATCCTGTGCCGTCATGCCGTCTGTTTTCACAGTGGGACTGCTTTTACACTAGAATGTAAATAGAACATAATTATATTCTAGCTTTTAAACTTGAAGAACATTTACATTCTATCATTCATTGAGAAATTTTTATAACATAAAATTCTTATGAATGTGATTTGGATGGTTTAATTAGGGTAATTGTAATTTTCAGATAGCTTGAGTTGGGGCACTTTCTCAGTCATGATGATAAAACACACAATGGACCACTGAATGTAAATTTCAGTTTTATAGTCAATGTCAGGTCAGAATGATAATTCTTCTAACTCTTGGAAAAAGGCTCAGGCCTAAACAATTGTAGTTTTTCAAAGTTTTGTAAGCGCAGCTTGAATAGAACAAGTCATTTGGAAGTTGGTGTTTAGTGGTGCTTGATATATTTTCTCCCGAATGCTGTGTTTCAGAATTAAAGCTCATATTTTCACTAATACCCTTTGTCGTTATGTTTTAAAAGTGTATAATACATTTACATACCAAAGAGGGATATTAGTAATACCATAAGCTCTTGAAGTTGAGCTGAAAGAATATCCATTAGCAATGTCTGCCTGTTGTTTTCTTGTAATCTACATGGGTGGCTGACTCTTATCAAATACAACAATATTATTCAGACCCACACACACACACACAAATACAAATACACAAAAGACATATAAAAGGCTGACCAGCCCTTCCCTAACACCCCACCATTAGTACCTCTAAGCTAAGATCAAAGCTAGCTGTGAGGACCTATCTGTGAATTACAGTCCGCAGAGGCATATGGATGGGTTTTTCCCTTTCTCTTTACTGTTCATCTCTCTGTTTTTCTCCAAAGACCACAGTGAGAGAGAGACATGAGACATGAAAATGATAAAATAATAATTAGTGGAGAGGGACATAAACGAAAGTGGTGATGGAGAGACTAAGGGGGGTACAAGAGAGAGAGAGAGAGCGGGTGCAAAGCAGCAGAACATGAATATGAAAGAGGAGATACTTTGCCCCCTTTGCTTACGCTGTTGTGTCATTAACTTGCAAATTTTGTTAACTTCCATCAGCAGATGTAATCCATTATATCGCTAGGGGAGGGCGACTTGGCATGTCTGTATGCTTTGCATTTTATTTGCTTGACCTTCTGGTATTGAAGCCCTAATCGTCTGTTCTTTTCTTTTGTTTGCCTTAACTTGTAGCTCATCTCCTCTCCTCTCCTCTCCTCTTCTCTCATCTCCTCTCCTCTCCTCTCCTCTCCTCTTCTCTCCTCTCCTCTCCTCTCCTCTCCTCTTCTCTCATCTCCTCTCCTCTCCTCCTCTTCTCTCATCTCCTCTCCTCTCCTCTCCTCTTCTCTCATCTCCTCTCCTCTCATCTCCTCTTCTCTCATCTCCTCTCCTCTCCTCCTCTCTCTCTCTCTCATCTCCTCTCCTCTCCTCTCCTCTTCTCTCATCTCCTCTCCTC
Organism: Seriola aureovittata; assembly: GCF_021018895.1. NCBI lineage: Eukaryota > Metazoa > Chordata > Actinopteri > Carangiformes > Carangidae > Seriola > Seriola aureovittata. The sequence continues at coordinate 27,886,106 of NC_079368.1, read as the reverse complement.
TCATCTCCTCTTCTCTCTCATCTCCTCTCCTCTCATCTCCTCTTCTCTCATCTCCTCTTCTCTCCTCTCCTCTCCTCTCCTCTCCTCTCTCTCCTCTCCTCTCCTCTCCTCTCCTCTCCTCTCCTCTCTCCTCTCCTCTCCTCTCATCTCCTCTTCTCTCCTCTCCTCTCATCTCCTCTCATCTCCTCTCCTCTCATCTCCTCTCCTCTCCTCTCTCTCCTCTCCTCTTCTCTCATCTCCTCTCCTCTCACTCCTCTCCTCTCATCTCCTCTTCTCTCCTCTCCTCTCATCTCCTCCTCTCCTCTCCTCTCATCTCCTCTCCTCTCCTCTCCTCTTCTCTCCTCTCCTCTTCTCTCATCTCCTCTCCTCTCCTCTCCTCATCTCCTCTCCTCTTCTCTCATCTCCTCTTCTCTCATCTCTCCTCTCCTCTCCTCTCTCCTCCTCTCCTCTCTCCTCTCCTCTCCTCTCCTCTCCTCTCCTCTCTTCTCTCATCTCCTCTTCTCTCTCCTCTCCTCTCCTCTCCTCTCCTCCTCCTCTCCTCTCCTCTCCTCTCTCCTCTTCTCTCTCTCCTCTTCTCTTCTCTCCTCTTCTCTCATCCTCTCCTCTCCTCTCCTCTTCTCTCATCTCCTCTCCTCTCCTCTCCTCTTCTCTCATCTCCTCTCCTCTCCTCTCCTCTTCTCTCATCTCCTCTCCTCTCATCTCCTCTTCTCTCATCTCTCTCCTCTCCTCTCCTCTCCTCTTCTCTCATCTCCTCTCCTCTCATCTCCTCTCTCATCTCCTCTCCTCTCCTCTCCTCTTCTCATCTCCTCTCCTCTCACTCCTCTCCTCTCTCCTCTCCTCTCATCTCCTCTTCTCTTCTCTCCTCTCCTCTCATCTCCTCTTCTCTCATCTCCTCTCTCTCTCTCTCTCCTCTCCTCTCCTCTCCTCTCCTCCTCTCCTCTCTCTCTCCTCTCCTCTCCTCTCCTCTCCTCTCCTCTTCTCTCATCTCATCTTCTCTCATCTCCTCTCCTCTCCTCTTCTCTCATCTTCTCTTCTCTCCTCTCCTCTCCTCTTCTCTCATCTCCTCTCCTCTCCTCCTCTCTCTCCTCTCCTCTCCTCTCCTCTCCTCTCCTCTTCTCTTCTCTCATCTCATCTCTCTCATCTCCTCTCCTCTCCTCTCCTCTCCTCTCCTCTTCTCTTCTCTCATCTCATCTTCTCTCATCTCCTCTCCTCTCCTCTCCTCTCATCTCCTCTTCTCTTCTCTCATCTCCTCTTCTCTCATCTCCTCTCTTCTCCTCTCCTCTCTTCTCCTCTCCTCTCCTCTCCTCTCCTCTCCTCTCCTCTTCTCTTCTCTCATCTCCTCTTCTCTCATCTCCTCTCCTCTCCTCTCCTCTCCTCTCCTCTCCTCTCCTCTCCTCTCCTCTCCTCTCTTCTCCTCTCCTCTCCTCTCCTCTCCTCTCCTCTCCTCTTCTCTTCTCTCATCTCCTCCTCTCCTCTCATCTCCTCTCCTCTCCTCTCCTCCTCTCCTCTCCTCTCCTCTCCTCTCCTCTCCTCTCCTCTCCTCTCCTCTCCTCTCCTCTCTTCTCCTCTCCTCTCCTCTCCTCTCATCTCCTCTCCTCTCCTCTCCTCTCCTCTCCTCTTCTCTTCTCTCATCTCCTCTTCTCTCATCTCCTCTTCTCTCATCTCCTCTCCTCTCCTCTCCTCTCCTCTCCTCTCCTCTCCTCTCCTCTCCTCTCATCTCCATAACATAACAAAGCACAGTTCTGCATCAGTCATCTTCAAAACAACTGAAAAAGACTGGAGAATGATTTCAGAGGTTACCTTAAATGACTCGTGCAGTGTAATCTAGGCGATCAAGTCTAAAAGTCTGATATCTCCAAGATGTTCTGCATCTGTTCTACTCTGCCAACAGTCACAGCAGTATCACATTCAGTAAATTGTTTCAAAGACTGTCTGAAAATACTGCTTACATATTGGCATGCCCGAATAACCAAAGACACAGAAAAAAAATATAAATTTGAAGGTTGAAATTTACGTTACCCAAAACAGACATTGCCACTGTTTTACAGTTAGGTTTCACTCAAATACCACAAATGTAGTAAATAAACGGCCGTGACTGTGCTGCAGTTTCTGTTGAAAGAGAGACATCTTCTTACATAACGCAGATAATATAAGCTATCAGCTACATTAAGCATTATACTTTTTTCCCACTTGATTGGATATGGCTAATTTGTAAAAAGTGATCTTGCCAACTGAGACAGGTAATGACAGAATAAACAGAAAAAAAGGTGAACAAAAGATAAAAAGTATCAAAACATGCCAGTTTTTTAAGTTGCTGTCAAAAAATGTTGACGAAGGAGTCGCTTACAGAAATCACAGAGGGATGTTTGTCATTACACTGTCATGCATGACCAACAGGCCAGATGATACATCACACCTTAGAATTTCTCTTGTTTATTGTGCATCATATCTGTCAAATTAGCATATTTTACCCAGCTATGAAGGCTCCACCTACCCTTGATTTCTTTTTTTTTTTTTTTCAGTAGTTTATCCTGTTGGAACATTTCTAAAACGCTACTGTCCATGTGTGCATTAATGTTGCCCAGCACAATGATCCCCATTCGTCAATGTCAGCCATGGATTCGAGCAAAACTGTGATGCACCCATTTGTTAAAGCATATACTCACAATCTTTGTGGGCATGGTTGTGCAATATCCACTAATGCACTGCCAGACCCTGTTAGCTTGTGCCTCTGCAGCCCGTCCATCTGTCCCAGTGACTCTTACCCTCGAGGCAGCTGCTTGACTTGTGACAGCAGCTCATTCTTGCTGCCGGTACATCGTCACGAGGATAGCTGTGGATATGATCAAATGTATTTGAAAATGCTGTTGTTCATTACATTTCAGGAGGCGGCATTCACCTCTGCAGTCATTGTTCATACAACTGTTGCTACCCATAAATATCTATAAAAGTCTGGGTGATACATGTAACACTAAACCATTCCTTAGCAGTTTTAGTTTAACATAAGAAATCTTGAAGCCTAAGCTTTAAAAAAAAAAAAAAACTAATCAAAGACACCCATGCAAGGTATTTCCAATTCAATGCCCTCACCCTGTGTTTGCCAGAGAGCTCGAACTAAATTGCATGACAGTGTGTTTTTAATGGTGCTGCCTTCCGATAAAAAGCCAGATGTCAATGAGAGGAGAGAGGCCTTGAATGCATCTTGAGTTATTGGAAGGTTTTCATTTCTTCATTTAACTGATGTGTGAATGTGATTAAAGGGGTGTATCAAGCTACAAAACCTGCTTTCTTTTCTTAGGCCATTCATCATCTTTTAGACATTTAGCTTCTGGGTAGTGCAAGTCATTAAATCCAGAGCTCCCAGCCAGCTTTCCCCCCCCATTCTTAAATCTGAAAGGCTTTTTACTGAACCACATCTAATTGTGGGGACAGTTGTGTGTTAAGGCCTGTGGGACAGGGGTGACCTTAAAGAGAACGTGTAAGCGTTAGAGAGCGAAAGAGAGAGAGACAGAGAGCGTGTGGGTGTCAGTGAGTGTGCGCCTCCCTCTCTCTACATTGGGAAAGGCATTGATCACCAATGACACATTGAGGGCCTGACGCCATAGCACACCTATAATTCTGATAGGGAGGTATGCTTCTTTAAAAGGTCAGCCAAACCAATAAAACATCAAGTTTATGCTGTGCAAAGATTTGGGCTGTCGTTTTTTCCTGAGCTACCTTCAAAACCTGAAAGTTGGCCAAAAATGTGCCAAAACCATCAGGATTTTAGCCTGAAAAGCACCTTTTTGGGACATCTTGATTGTAAGTGTCGTCATCTCTCTCAAACAACAGAGGAGTTGGTTTGCATATAAATCTGCAAAAGGGCAGCAGATGGCAAGACATTTCAGAAAACCAAGTGTGGGGAACAAGTAGTTCATATTTCATTTACCTTTCCCTGTTCCGTGTCATGTCTTTGTCTTGTCTTGTCTTGTCTTGTGTCATACCCTCCTTGTGTGTGCTGTCATGTCCTTACCATGCAGCATTACATCAATATCAGCAGTCCTGGTTGAAGACGGGACTTTATCCTCTCCTGCTCTCCCATCTGTCCTATCATAATCCCTCACAGGTGACATTTAAATCAGCCTCTGCTCTTTTTAAGAAGTGTGTATGTCTGTGTGTGTCCGCGTGGGTGCATGTGTCAGCACAATGCACACTGTGTCACATTAATGTATGCATTGTACTGTATGCAGCTTGTGTTTGTATGTGTGTGTGTGTGTGTGTGTGTGTGTGTGTGTGTGTGGGGGTGTGTGTTCTGGAAGCCCATGTAGCTGGCCCTGCTCTCGGTCAGAGATTATGTGAGAAGCCAAGACAAAAATTACTTTACAACAACATTTTGTTGTGTTTATACAGCAATTTAGCTAAGTTCTCTGAAACCAGTCATTGTACATGTTTTGTGAACCAAAGGGGCTTCCAGTTTAGATTGAGAGACTATCACCCTGCAAATATTCTGTAAAGGAATACAATTACGCTAAGGTTTAGCACCTATCTTGACAGAAGTAGACTATTACGCCTCCCTCTATTTTCCTATCGAACGAGTTCTGTGTGTAATGTTTTTGCCAGTATTTCTTAACAACAAAACAAAGTTGGAAGAATTAAAAGCTAAAATACTTGCAGGCGCAAGTTGTATTTACTGAGACTGATCCTGTAAAACTCATTCAGTGCACATCACTAGCTTACCATCAGCACTTACAATGTATATCACGGACTAATCTTGATGTTATTTTCATATTTATCTTTTTGTCTTTTGCAGAGCACAGAGACGAGTCCTGCCAGCAGCCTCCAGTCTCTACCCATCAGCCCTTGCAGTGAGAAGTCCCTTCCATTTAAGGTAACGTATCACATACAATTTTATGTTGCTTTCTGCATTTCCACAATACTGAAATGTGAGAGAAAAAGAGAGATGTTTACTGGGTGTTTAGTAAGTCACTTGGGCCAACATCTGGCCGAATATCACTGCCATCTGTTTTAAGTGTAAGCAACATCCACATTTTACCTTAGTGTCTCTTTAGTAAGAGAATATTTAAATCGACTTATAAAGCTGGCCAGACACTGTTTGGGTCATCAATTTTAGCCCTGATTGGTCACCCAACTCATTTCAGAATTGGGTGAGATTTCTGCCAGATCAGTTTTCCTTTGAAATGCGGTTTAATGGGTTCACAACAACTGATTAATTGCTGGACCAATCAATGATCTGGCTCTCAAAATATTAGATATTTCTGACACGCCCACAATTTTGAGCAGTTCCATGGCCTGATTGTCCTCATGGCTACTATCACAGGATCTGTAAAGTGCAGTGAGCTTGGTTTAATGTAATTGGAGTAGTATTTTACATACTGTAGGTAAAACTGTAGTCTGTAGTCTCTGTAGTCACTGCTGTGATATAAAATTGAGCAGACAGACTAGATTTGGATATATAATATGGATGCACAATGTGAGCTGCCATGTTGTGGCCAGTTGATTGATCAGTCTGATCAACAGTCTGAGCATATAAGTTTAAGGTTCTGGTCATGCATAAGATGCAATTGAGTCGGTTCTGCTTAAAATGTCATGACAAAATACAGTTTATGCCATCATTTATACGCATACAGTATTTTTGCAGAGTTGTTGTGCTTTTAAGTAGCTGCAAGTCAAACTACACACTTGGCAACATCTACTCACACAACCCTCAAATACACTGAGCCACCCAGTTCAATTAGAAGAACACAGCAGTCTGTCTGTGATCAGAAATATAAAACTGAATCTGCCTTTGATCCATGTGTCTCTTTCAGTTTTACAGGACAATTATGAGCCTTTTTTCCACACCAGCTTCAAATGAATCATAAAGAGATCAAATAGAAAGAAAGAGAGCAAGGGGGTAAGGCAGGAAGGGAGGGAGAAGAAAAGAGAAATATAAAAAAGAGAGTAGCAAAAAGAGTGATAAAAAGCAAGAGAGATGGGGATGAATCGAATGAGAAAGGGGCAAAGTGCTTTGCTTGCCTTGACAGGCCCCAGACCCCCTCTGTCAACCTAGTCCATCATAGCTGTGCGATCTAGATGAGATTTATTACTCTCTGCAGGGAGTGTGTGTGTCAGAGCTAGTGCTCACGCGTGTGTGTGTGTCTGTGTGAGCAGGGTTTAGGTTTACCAAGGGAAGGCTTTTATCAAGCTTTTCCTTGGGATTTAGTTTGGTGGCAGCGGAGTTCTTGTTAGACCGTTAGGGGAGAGGGGAGCAGTGGGGACGAGACTCCTCATACACTCATGCAGGGAAGTTCTTCAAATTTGGTACAGACACTCACTTGGACTCAAGGATGAACTGATAAGATTTTGGTGGGCAAAAGGTCAAAGTTCAAGGTTATTGTGACCTCACGAAACTTATTTTTGGCTGTAACTCAAGAATTCATACGCTAATTATGACACAAGTTAACAAAAATGTCTAATAAGGTAAAATGATGAAGTCATGACTTTTTATATCTGAAAAGTCAACTTCACTGTGATATAATGTTCTGCAAAAACTCTTTTCTGGCCATTATACGGCATTTGATTCAGGAACAGAAGGGGAGATTGTGACAATATATCACATTTGGTCAGATACTGAATTGATGACACTAATCTTGGGTGCCTGTCTTAAAACTGTGGTGACTGTAGAGATGTTCTGTGATGCTGAGTTGAAAAGCCTTCACTACATATATTATATGAGTCTGGAAAGACATCGATGTAAACTCCAACTTGACTGGTTGGCTGAGGCATAAAACCGTGAGGTGGTAATTCTAGTTAATGCCTCTGATGGTGTTTTATTGAAGTGCATTGTATTGAGAGTATTTTGCCTTCCGCCTTTCCTTCACGTGGATGTACAGATTATAAAAGCCCCCTAAAATATAGCCCAGTAAAACACAACCACAAACCAAGGCCCGGATATCTGACACAGTACCAGCAGTGTACTGCTGTGCTAAGTGTACGTGTGTGAGTGTGTGGATGCACTTACATCTGTGTTCCAGTGTGTGTTTTACATATAAATACTGTAAGTCGGTGCAATTTATCAATGTGTCTTAGTTTATGTGCATTTATTTGTGTGTGTGCGTATGTGCGTTTGTGTGTGGGTGTGTGTCTGTGTGTGTGAGGAAGAGAGAGAGAGAGAGAGAAAAAGAGGGTGTTTGTGTGAATGTGTGCCCTCTTTATTGACCTACATGGAGTATCAGTGGCAGTTGGATGATAAGGAAAAATTAAAGATGTGGGGTGGGACACAGCAGGAAAACAGCAACTCTGGCTGAAGCTCTCTCATTGAGACAACTGGGAAAGTGGGACCTGAAGTGGTGGTTTCGTTTGGAAAAAGAGAGAGAAAATGGTCCACATCAAAAATATAAAGACTCAACCCGTAACCGATAAATAATTCAAACTAAAATATCCAGTAATACAGGTGGATCTAAAGGTTGAAACATCTCTCTGTGGATAAAGCTGACAGTGCTGCCATCATAAATCCATTTATTAAAGGTTGACCATCTTTTGTCCTACAAAGTTTTGCAGCAATACAGAAATTGGTTTGAAAAGAACAGGATTCATTCTTGACATTGGAAGAACATGCTGTATCAGATACTGAAAAAGCAAGTCTCATCTCACTTCCTTGGCAGGAAAGGTTGTGTTGGAAGAAAATGTGAACATTTGAGCTCTTCGATTTTCTCACTTCATTGTGTAATATTAAGGAAGTTATGCACCAGTTTATTAAAATTTTGTATGGCAGGCTGTTTTGAGGACCAGGCACCAGCTGACATCCAAGTGTTAAGACAAACTGGACAAAATCATTGCTCATAAACATTGATTGAAAGCAAATCTCTAGGCTTCTATTCAAAATGTATGTATGCAACCTTTTTGAAAGTATTGTTTTTTCCTGTTTGGAAGCATCAATGCTTAATATCCTGAACATCTCCACACCTAACCAGGAGAGGTTTATGGTTTCTCTAAGGGAGAGACTGAGGGAGTGGAAGTGGCATAGAGACTGATATGAAGAGCAGGGAGAAGGCAGAGTTGGAGGAGTTGAGGTTAGACTGGAGAACAAAACAGGTATAAGATTGCTGTGTGTGTGTGTGTGTATGTGTGTGTGTATATATATATATATATATATATATAGAGAGAGAGAGAGAGAGAGACAGAGAAGAGAATGAGTAAGAAGGTAGGAGGCAAAGGCTAACCTTTTGACTGAGCTGGAGGCACGGGAAAGAAACAACATAAAGATAGAGAGGCCGTATTGCATGAGGAGAAGATGAATATGAGGAAATATGTGCAGTGCTGAGAATAGGACATTGTTCTACTTGACTGTACGATAGATTGAGGAGAGAGGGGATGAGGGAGAAAGGCGGTGGGGGAAAGTGTGGAATCTATAGATGAGGTGCATACAAAAGAATTGCAATAGTTTGAGGACGTTAAGTTATAGATAACTCAGTAAAAGAGGAGAGAATGAATACAGGTGTGCAAGAGATGGAGGTGAGAGAGCAAAAAAGAGGGAAGAATCTGAGGTGGAGGGTGGTAGAGAAAGGGGGAAGGGAGGGAAAGAAGAAAAAGAGTGAGTGAGGGAGGGGCGAGAAGAAGAGAATTTGTCCTGGCACTCCAGAAAATGACTCTGTGGGTATAAAAATAATCTACGGTAGCCACCTGAGAGGCTGCAGTGTCACAGTGCGCCCTAGTTTAATTTAGACCCGATGCATGTGACATGATTTTTTACCAGATTTTGTCCCAGTTAAAGTGTTCTACTGTATTTCAGTAGACTGAAGTAAAAAAAATCTCACTCTACAGTTGTTGCCAGAGGTGTATTCAGAGCAACAATGTGTTTAAAAAAAGTCTAGGACAGCAACTTTTGCACCTAATTAATTGACATTTGTGTACATTCACCTTTGTTTCAGCAGACATGAAGAACTTCTTTTTATAGTGAAGCATTTATCATTGTGTCAGATGCTGCATAATTAGAAATTAATAATGTATAATTATAATGACTGCAAATTTATTATTATAGGTCGTTCTCCACACCACGGCTACAGTATGAGAGGGTTAAAAGAATACATGTGCAAGAATATGCATCAAGATACGAGTTTCATGTTTCAATAAACAAACAATCAAAATAAACAGTCAGTTACATCACATATCATCATACGCAGCACCAAATATAGACATTTACAAAATGTCATTTGGAATAAAGCAGTAACACAAAACAGGCAGCCAGACTCATCTCTCTATCTTTCTCTCCACTTTGTCTCTTTTTTTGGCTCTCTCATCTCTCAGATAACCTTTTCCCCAAACACTGTTTCTGTCTCTTGTCTGAGCCTCACACTAACAACTGGGATGGCCAGTTTCTCACGCACACTGTCACAATCTGAAGTGTATTCATGTGTGAAAGAGGGAGAGAGGTGATCAAAAGACATGTCAGGAATGTTTTTTTGTGAATTTCGTCACACACACACACACACACACACACACACACATATATATATATATGTATATATGTGTATATATATATATATATATATATATATATATACACACACAAAAGCTCAGGTGTCAGTTGCTCTGAACATCAAGTTTCCAGCAGCTTTTTTCTACTTTCGTAACATGCTGATGTCAGCTCATTACAGATTTCATTATAAACAAAGTGGTCCTGTTGTAATCTCCGTTGCTTGCTGTCCACTCTCATATTTCGGATCGAAATTCGTGCTCGAACGTGTACAGATGGATTTGAGAAGTTGCCATTTCTAATCAGTTATGTTGCGTTACTTGGTAGTTTTACAGTTTGCTTTCCGAACCTCCACACCTGTAAGAGGATGAGGCGGTGCTCACAAGCGCTCGGTGCAGCAGCTCAGCAAACTTCTGGAAGTTGGCCAATCAGAAGAAAGTGGGCCTTTGGGAGGGGGGGGGAGGAGAGGAGGGGGGGGGGGGGGGGGGGGCCTTAAGGAGCCCGGAGCCAATACTGCCTCTTTCAGTCGGCGGCTCAACTGAGAGGCTGCATAACAGACAGGATGAGATAAGTAAGAATTTTAAATCATGCAAAGCTACTCAAGTGGAGTCCCTGAATAAAAATATAGAAATTAACATAATAGGTCCCCTTTAATAGTAAAATTTTTCAATTATTCATTACACCAACATCTTGGAAAGTCAGTTCATTTTGGGGCACAAAGGCATTTCAGACTGATCTCTTGCATTAGGTCAATCATCTTTTTTTTTCTTAGTCTTGTCAAATGCTACTTTGCAACAGTTGTTTAAAAGGGAAGACCAACATGTTTCAAGTTAACTCCCCTCCCCCAGGCTACGGCAACACGAAACAGCTGTGTTTTTGAAATAACAAACCATGACACCAGCTGATAAGAGGAACATGACTCATGATTTGTGGTTTGCTAATACAAATTAATTATAAATGTATGTATGTGTGTGTGTATGTGTGTGTGTGTGTGTGTGTGTGCGTGTGTTATTTGCACATTCAGCTTTGAATATTCATATAATATTGAATATTCACAGTAAAACAGTTTGATAACCATTTAAATTGCTCCAGAAGGCATATGTTTTCTGCTGCTTCAGATGCAGCTGAGCATCTTGAAAGGCTTGGTCAGCTGTGCTTTTTATTTTCAAGAGATTCTTACTTCACTCAGAGAACACAGATAATTAAACCTACTCAAGAATTATATCTGAAGCTTGGCTATTTGTTAGATCTAAGCCATAGTTAAAGCCTGTCTTTGCGACCAGCCTCTGGTCCCTTAATATTTAATCTCTTACATTATCATCGATGTGTGTGTGGGTTCCAGTCTCTGCAACATGAAATACAGCTGAAGTACAATATTTCATAGCATTTAATTAGACTCATTTTTATAACTATACTGTACTATATATAAAATCTCTCTAAAATCTCTCAGTGATAGCTGCAGACGTGAGGCAACTCAGTGGCTCTTGCTACATTTCAGGGATGTGTAGGCAGGTGACATCTCTCTTCTATTTCAAACAGCGTAAATATTACAGAACTGGTTTGACAGGTTACCTAACTGTCTCTGTGTGACCTGTCAGCTCTACTGCCTTTTGAGGTACTTGGGACAGATACAGCACCTATAGCATCCATGACTTCTGCCTGCATGACTGTTGACAAGACACACCATGTCCTTAAGTTTATGTAGGTGCATTACAGTATCGCTTTATCATGTATAGCATAAGTCCAGATGCACAGAGAAGTTTATTTTCAAAGCTGTTGAATCATAGCTGACTTGAGGAGGTAATTTTGACCTGCTCTTTAGATTCTGCTGACGGCTCAGTTAATTCATAAAGACAGGTGACAGAGGTCACAGTTTTTTATTGTACATTCTTGGAGGCATGATACTGTATCTGTAAGAACAAATGACACATTTTTCATCACCTCCTCTCTTTTTTCACACTTAAGCTGCTTTCCTTGCCCTCTTCTGTCAGTGTGCATAAATAGTGTGCTATTAAAGTCATAATCATAGTCAGTCAGTCAGTGTCCACAGGTTTGTGTGTGTCTTTGAGATTGCCTATGTTTTTTAATCCAGTATTAAGAGTTAAGTGCTTTGCAAGAGGGTGTCCAAGTAGACATATGAGACAACATATAACCAAAGACTGACATATTAAGTTTAGATTTATGTCACTTACACCCAGTGTTCATTTGGCTTGAGTAGCCGATATTGTGCCACTTTCTGTACTCAGTTTTCATGCTCTAGTTTCATACATGATATTAAGTACACCACTTTGTACTTGAGGCTTTTGGCTTATTTGCTTTAGCATTTTGCACCAACAGGAAATGTGCTAATGGACATAAATCAGACAATGGGATTCATTCCTTTTTTTGGAGGGGGGGGGGGACCAACATGTTTTCACAGTTTTTTTTTTTTTTCTCCTGTTTTTCAAGCTGTGCTCCTCCATGCCTCGTCTGCATTGCAGTTTGGGAAAATAGTGTGCATCAGCGCCGCACTGAAAATCAAGCAATTTTTACCATTCATGCTGGCATTTTTTTTTTTATCTGTGACCATATTATATACACAACATATTTACAGTTTGTACATAAGGAATGATTCGTGGAAATTCCGTTTATATACAGTATGGAGATGCATGTGTGTAATATTGATGAAGATGGCCTGAGAAATGGTTATTTCTCTCTATGCGTTCTACTTAATATTCAGAATACTCTTATCAACTCCTGTTTAGTCCAGGTCTAACTGGAGATCTCATATCTCACCTAGTGATCCTGTGAGTCCTGTGATCACATATGGAGCTCTGCATATATTGCATGTGTGATTTGCTCGGTCTCTTCACTGCTAATAGAATTGGTTCTCTTTTAGATCTTCTGACCAAGGATTTTTGGCTGTTAATCAGGCTACATTAAAAACTAAAGGTGACTGAGCATTTGAAATAGCTGCCCGCAACACTGGAGCTGCCTCCCTTTGGGCTATAGATTTGTGGATACTGCTGAGAGACCTTTAAAAAGAAGCTTAAAATTCATCTTTCCAGATCAGCCTTCATTGTTTTGAGGTTTGTTTTTGCTTTGCTTATACATTTTTAAAAAGATTTTTTATTATTATTGCTTCAAACACACTTCGTGACTCTGTCATAGCAGCGTTTTATATTAATTGACATATCAAAGAGTGGTTATGAGCAGAGTGAAGTTATTGAGGAGGCTCTGTCATGGCCACATAGGATATGCTGGTAGCCTAAAATGCAGTGACACACCAGGAATGTATAGTACTGTTGAGGATGTTCGACCCTTTCACATCCCTTTAAATTCACTTTAACAAGTGAAAAATCACAGATAGATATTGGTTACACTGGTATAAAGATAACAAGGAGAGTGCATTTGATTATGCTGTTATTTTTCATAGCCCTTTCCCCAATTTAAAGAGAGATGGGAGAGGGTTAGTGAAATAATTGATAAACAACCCTCACATTTTCTCAAATGTGTGTTTCTCAAAATAGTTAACAAATTGAATAATTTCTGTTAACAACGGGAATGTAATTCATCTCCATACCCTCTTCAACTGGCCACAGATTGCAAGCATAGAGTGGGCTCAACCTCTATACAAAATCACATAAAGTGGATGCACTCCAATAATTTTGATCAGATTTATCCCCACTGAGGCCATTCTAATCACATTACAAATAAATTCACATGCCCCACTTTTCTTCCTCAGCCCTTTCCATTCAATTCCGCCTTGAAAAATTGGTTGGAATGCAACCTGATGGGCGACTTAATGCATATTGTTGTGCTTCTTTCAGCGACCAGAATAATTTCGCATTTTAGTTTTTAGGTATGTTGTTGTTTCCCTCTTTTTGAATGGTTTGTATAAGGCAGTACGTGGTAGAGCTGCTCAGCAATGGAAGTACAACCCAACTGACAATGAAGTTAGGCCAGAACACACTTTTTTAAATTGTTAGGCGTCACATTGAGGTCATATGACCATATCCAGCCCCTTGGCATTGAACTCTGCATGTCCTAGTTAAAGTACATTGTCTCTTTTCTCATCCCTCTGTGTTTCTCTGATAGCTTATAACCGCTTCCTTCATTTCTCTTTTTTTTTCTGTTTACACTGAACTTATAAACAAACCCCACAAGTCAATAAAGTGCATGGATTTAGTCATAAGCCTGTTCTTAACATTTGAGACACAACTACATGCAGTGTCATACACGCACACACAGGGCACAGAAGCACGCACGCTGTGAGGTTCAGTCCTTTTCGGGTGAGATTAATTTTAGCGACTGACTAATGTAGTAATTGTCACAGCATGTTAGTTTTTTTTCAGTCCCATTCAAATCTCGTGTTAGTAATTTTTGTGCTGTCTCTTGTGTATGTGTGTTCTGGCAGTAGGAAAAATATCCTTATTATCTATGAATACAAGTATCTCCCCCTGTAAAGCAAAGTAAACGGAGTCCATTCTGATTCAACACCGCTGGGTTTTGTTTTTGTTAATTGTTTTTGTATTTCCTAGTGGGAATGATATTCTTTTGCAGGTTTTATCACCATGGAAGCACTTAGCAAAGCTTTTAGCTTTGTCCTCCTTGACCATTATCTTGCACCGAGGTAAAGCCCTAACACAGACCTCAGCGTCAATTAGACCTGTAAAATGCGGAAGCCAGAAAACAAAACCCATCATAACATCTTTAGACACAGCACAGATCTTGGGTACATTGACCTTTATAATTTTTGGAAATTGTGACACATGGTCACCACCTCTGTAGCTGTCAAGTTAGGATGGAAAGTGCTTGGCATAACTGTGAGGAAAATAGACCACATTTTCTCTGAAACACAAAGTATTAGGTAGTATTAGGTTATGCTCCAGTTGACGTACACACAAACACACTTTTAAGGAAGAGCGTCAGTTTTGTGTCAGGTTATTTGCCTGTGTTTGCATCAGAGAGGTCATTTAAAGGACGGTGCCGTAACTATATGGTTCCCTGTGGTCTCCTCCTGACTCTGTCTGTCCTTTAGCTAGATGGCTCCCCACAGTTCCAGACCATCATGCTCAGCCTCGGGCCCTCTCTGTCCTCTCCCTCTCTCTATCACTGTCCCCCTTTCCTCACATTTCCCCCTCATTTTCCTCCTGTTATCTTGCCCCTCTTTCCCTCTCTGGCTTTTATGTCCTTGAAGAGGTAATGACCATCTGTATGTCCATCATTTCATTCACTCCATCATATCGCTCCTTCTCTCTCACCCTCCAATTCCCTTCCTTTTCGTCTCTCCTTCTCAATGTGTCACTCGCTCTCCACGTCTTAGCCATCTGTCCGATTCAGTATGAAGTTGAATTTTTTAATAGAACTGCTAGTTCTGGTGCCCAGCTACATTTATCATTTTCAGGTGAGACAGTGTGTAGCCTGAGATCCTCTGGCAGCTTCACTGTTCCACAGTCCAGCTGAGGTCTGAAGACGAAAACCCTGACAGTCAAAATCAGCTTGGCTGACTACATTCTCTACAGTTTACACTTAATTGTATAAACAGGATTTCCTGTCAAATAAATTTACTTTAGAAACTTATTTAAGTGTGGTGGATAAATGTGACAAGTTAAATAACAATTTCAGAATAATTATAGTCTTAAGAATGCATACATTACGAACATCAAACAAATTTTAATGAAAGACATTTTTAGAACCATTTAGAATTTCTCTTCTTTTGCTGAGAAACACTCTGTAACTGTTGTTTCAAAAGGTGCAATAAGAATAAAGTTGTTTTTATTAGTATCGTTATTCTGCTACCTCATCCGTCTCCTGTCTCTGCTGCTCCTCTCCTTCTTCCCCATGGTAATGTCCCCTGACAGCACAAGGTCATATTAAAGTGCTGTGTGCTCTGGGGTGCCACCATAGGACACACCAAGTTTATCACACAGACATAGAGAGAGGAGGAGATCACGGTCCTGCAGCATGCCCCATATGACAACTTTATTACACGTACACACACACATCAGCAACACCAGCAACAAATACACTCATAAATGCACATAAAACACTTGCAAACACACATAAACATTTATGGAAACAGCCAGAGATTCTCACACACACACACACACACACACACAGGTTCTACGTATTGCTTTTGTGGGAATGTGGTCCCTGAGATAAATCACTGCTGCCTGCAGTATCCTGAGTAATGTGTGACATGGTGTCTTGTTGCTTGTGTTTAGGATCCTGGCAGAGAGGAGACCTTGCTGCAGCAACTGAGGGAGAAAGACGAGCTGATTCTCAGACTCCAGAATGAACTGGTAAGATCCACTTACTAAACATATATAATAACAGGCAGGTTTGGGTTATAATATGAATGTAGAACAAAACATTAAATCCACTTTTGTCAGAGCTGGTGTTTTGAGTTTTAGTTATTGTTCTGTAGGAATAAACAATAATCACTGGACAGTGAAAATATTGACCTCTCTGTGTGGAAGCATTAAACATCTTACAGGAGAGAACAAGTTGTTGTCCCTGAGTTCAGGGCAGAATTTCTTTCCACTCAGCCAGGCGTGCCATAGCACTTCAATATTTAATAGAAAATAATCTCAAAATGCAATAGCGCAACATGCTGTCAACACAAAAATAAAGAGGCTATTGTGTATTTGCACTATAGACTTTTCCAGAGTTGGACTGGTCATTGGGAGCATGGGGAGAAATACTGGTGGGCCAATCAATAAAGTTTTTACCGGCCCTGTGTGGCCTCTGTGAGGCTGTCATTCATTCATTCAGAGCGAGCTGCGTGCAAGTTCAGGGACTGGGCTCACATATGTAATCAAACCCTCATCGACGTGACCTGGGCTGCAGCTGTCATTATCACTTTGTGAGGAGGATCAATTTTGTTCCCCCCAAGGATAACAATAATTCAGCAGGGGCAGGGATACAGTGCGGTCCAAGTGTCTGAGGTAACTGCTAAGCTAAAGAAACTAGCACTTCTGAATAGCAACAACAGAAACACCAGCAACCAGAAATGACATATGTTTACTGCAGCACATCCGCACAGCAATAAAAGCCCTGTAAAGAAGTTCAGGCTTTCTGTGCACTGAAATGTTAGAGGGCTTTTAATTTGAAACTGGTACAAGAAGTGTTGAGTTTGTATTAATGGATAATAATAATGAATAATAAATGCCCCCTGCTGATTTAATGTAAACCATTCGCACCAAATCATTTTGACAACGGCCAATGGGAAGAGTCCAACACTCAGTCGATCAATTGTATAACTTCGTCACTCAGTCACAGGCATTCATAGATATCGTGTTTGGCCAGTCGAGCCAAAAAACAACAGATTTTTTCAATAAAGTGGATAACGACAGCTCCCTTGTACCTCCCTGTCATAATAAAATGGTACTATGTAGCAGTTGCCATTGCCTCTTTGCGTGCCATAAGGATGTGTTGTTGTGGGAAGTATCCAGTAAAGCAAAATGTTGGAAATGTCTGCACCTCATCAGAGATGCAGTTCATACCAGGCGTTGAGAAATGGAGGGTCTGCTCATCTAATTTTATCTCTGTCACAGTTTCTTTTTCTTGGTCTCTGTTTTTCTAAACTTTGAAATGAATAATTAAAGCAACTTGAATGTCTTTAAATTATTTGTTTTATGGATATAAATTAAAGACTAATTGCCTTTGAAGCACAAATCTTTTCATTCCCTTTCAAGCATTAAAATCCTTCTTTTTAGAAAGGTTAAAAAACATATCAAAGAAGTGGAAAGTTTTACTTGTGTTAAAGTAGCTTTGTCAGTTTTCTCTTCTCTGATGATCTTCAGCTATGTGAGGCTACATACTGCAGAGGGTGGAGTGACAGTAAAGACTGACCACAGAAAGAGAGAAGAAATAAATGTGAGAATGTTTTTATAGTTGGCTTGAAGTCACACCATCTATATCACATGGCGTGGCACCAGGAAGCCCATCTTTTCCATCTTTTCCATTAATGTAAACAGTTTGTTCCCGCCAGCCTAATGTAATAGCAAAATTATTGGGACTCCAGTCCAGCCAAGAGAGATGTATAATTTTTTCGAAAATTGCCTCTGTAGACCAGGATGGGAACCATGAGATCATTTCCATGTTTGGATATTTGGAATAACGGAACTGTCATCATTAAATGTAGAGATTTAAATGCAAAGTATATTGTGTTTTTTTCCACCGTTTTGGAAGCTTGATTGTTGGATCGTCTGCAAAAATGCTCCATGCGGCAACATTTTTCATAGTTTGTCATCAACATGTCTGTAATTTGTCACCTGTTCTATCAAAGCAATGTAATGCAGACATTATGCCAGGCCTTAGCAGGATAATGTGCCAGTGTTATGGTTTTATTATGGGAGATGCCAGTCTAACCCACTGACTTGAGTCTCATTTGGCATCTGTTTGTTTGATCACTTTCTGGCACTCGCGTCTCATTTTTCTCGCTCTTCCTCTTTCCTCTCCTCTCTTGTCCTCTCTCTCTTTCTCTGTCTTCCTGTCAGCAGCACCCCACCCCCACCCCCACCCCCACCCCCCCACTTCTCTGTCTCTGTGGGCTGTATTCAGCACTGTGTGCACCCGATGTGGAGCTGATACCAAAGCTGAGCACATTTGTATTTGTATTCAGGACTTAAATGGCCACTTAGACAGCTACATGCACAGGAACATTTCCCCCAAAACGTAGGTGGGCCTAGAGTTACCTACTATTCAGACCTGGAGCTTTTTTCTCATCCAATAGCCACTCCAGAAGGGAGCTCTATTAAATCTAGTGCCAACGTTAAACAGTTCATGTAACAATAATTTCTGTGTTTTTTTTAATCACAATAACTCATTTCCTGTAGTTAGTTCTATTTTTACTAAATACACACAGCAGCTTCTAATAATCTGTAATGAATTTTACATTTAATTATCATTTCATTTCACAAGGAAATGGAATTCATTATTTAAAACACTTGAAATGAACTACTCCAAATGAGCCAAGTAGAAGTTATAGAAGAGTTCAGATCATTTTTGTTTTAAAGATGATAGTATTTCACTGTGGCAGTCTTCAGTGGCCAGGGTTGATTGATTTGTCTGGAGACTGCTAAAGCTTTTTTTTTTTAGCTGTCATAATGGTTCAAGATTGTCAAAAGATTATAGTGTTGTGATCAAGAAGGTTATTAAGCAGAATTTGTTTCACCTAACTGTGTCAGGAACTTTGATATGTGGTTGGGCTGGTGCAGTAAATTACTGATTAAAAACACACACAGCACTAGCAGTGTCATAGTAATATTTCTTCATTGGCCTGATCCAAGGACTGTCAAAAAATAGCTCCAAGGTGGGCACACACACTCGCTGACTGTCTCTTTGAAGCTCTTGGTATCTTCTAACCTCTCTCTGTTTTCACATTGGAAACCGTAGAGCAAATTAACAAGACCATCAATGAGACAACTATTAATGGGAATCTGCACTCGATGCCCACTTTATTTGATCATTACAGCTGTAAAATCTAATGTGACATAATGTTTTGCCACATTTCAATATAGTGTAGTAACAGCAACCTCATTAATAAACATACTTAGATTAATATCTCTGACAGTGTTAGTCAAAACTGATCATTATTGTGTTTGTAGAGGTAGAATTAATTGCTGAGCAGTTGTATTGGATTGCATCAAATTTAACAATGTTTAGCTAATGAGGTAGGCACTGAATGTATCTCAAAACTATAAACATCAAGTAGTAGTAGTAGGACAAACCTGAGAGCCTCACAGTGTTGTGGACTTGATGTCAGTAATTTTAATGTGCTGCACAGAAATCAAGTGAATCATACTGCATGCACAGCACATCATACTGGACACTGCTAACTTTCCTCCCATAGCTTTTGATTTAACATTTGACCTTAAGCAGCAAACTTAAAGGATAAGGTTTGGAATATTCCATGTTAGATTTTCTTTGTACATCCCACAAAAAGACCAAAACCAGCAATGTGGAAGTCCGTCCCTCAGTACTTTACCACTTCCCCAGCCTGAGATTCTGAACCATGAGCCCAGTGACTCCCACTGAACATGTACCTTTTTAAAAGTAGGTCAGAAATGTATAGTTTCATTATTTTTTTAGACAGGATTAGACGTTTTCTAAAATAGCAAGAACCTACTGTTTTTATCAAACATCACTAAAACAGGAGTTTTAGTGAGTTTGATAGTAGACTGTTGAGTATTGTGAGTATTTATGGCAGCAGGGTGGTATGTGTGGCATTGACTCAAATAAACTACAGTGCTTATGTTTATGATAATGAAGAGACATGTAACACAGCGTGGCTCACTGATGTGTTTTTAATGGATTTTGGTCCATGATATAGAGGAATAAGCTAAACTCTATCAGGCTTTGGATACATAACCAGTAGTTGTTAGTAGAATCAAATTATTGTTGGTGTTTGGTTATTATAGGATTTGTTGATAATAACAAAAATATAAACCATCTCTGGACTTATCCTGGATGATTGATATCCTCCTCTGTTTACTTTGTTTCATTCTTTTCACTTCTTTTCTTTCTTTTCTCTCATCACCCACGTTTTTGTCTCTTTTTATCTCTCCCTTTCTCCCATATGGTGACATGGTGAAGCCACCAAGTGACTGAGTGTGTTCTTTCCATCAATCTGTCTTTAGGGCGTGCAATTGCTTGCACATGCACAAACATACACACAGAAGCTGATCAGCCTCATCTATGTGTGTGTGTGTGTGTGTGTGTGTGTGTGTGTGTGTGTGTGTATTCATCTGTTTGGCACTTCTTTCTGACAGTGCTGTTCTGGTTCCTGCCGCCAGCTGGATCTAATTTCCATACATATACCACTTGTATGTGTTTTTAGCAAAAGTCTGCATATCTACTTGTTTGTATAATAATAATAATTGTCTAATACTAGGCTGTATCCTTGCTGCAGCCACAGACAAGCCTTCATTTTATCTGCACTATATGCCCTTGAAATAAAGGTCATTCTGTCAAATTTCTGAAGTTGTGCATTGTGGGGGCCGTGTTGTGCTTATAAACACTGATGAGCATGTATACGTGTCTGTGTGTCTCAAAGGGAAACCTTGCCTGCTGCAGCTAAGTTAAAGTGCAGCATTTTGAAGGAAAGGGCAGCTCATAGCCAATGCTCCCCTTGCTCTTCCTCCTTCTGTAAATCTGCCAGTGAAAACCTATTAATTATCTCCTAGAAGGACCTGCTAGCTGGCTGGCCATCACTAGCTGTCACTTTTTATGAGATTTCTCGTCTCTCTGCTGCTGCATTTTTGTTGAAGGACCGTGCTCCAACTGCAACATTTAACTGCGGCAAGCCTCCCTTGCTTTTTCGTGTAGTCATGGGCATGACTAATGAAAACAGATTTTTAACTCAATCTGTCAGCTCACGTGTGCTGGATTTGAACAGGACAGTATATATTTGAGTTTCTAGCTGTATCATAAATTATCTCTTTCATTCTCATAAACCTTCCTTACATCTTGTCCTAATTTGCTTGATTAATTTTAATCAAGGTTAATGAATTTCTCAATATTTCATGGCCACTGCAACTTTCAGCCCGTTCTGTTCCCCGACCCATGAGCAGTGTAGGGCAAGCACGACAGAATGATTGGTGACATCGTCATAAAATGCTTCAGGTGGAAATAGTACTCGGTCCTTCTCATTCAGAGGACTTTCAACCTGCCGTTTCAATATAGTCACACAGAGGGAGACCACAGGAGCCGGCAGGTTCCTGGTAAAAGTAAAAGTGCTGTATTTGGAAGGAAAGGGCCTATGCTTTTCTCTCTACACTTCCCTCTGTAAATCTGCCAGAGGAAACCTATTAATTATCTCCTAGAAGGACCTTTCTAGCGGGCTGGCCAGCACTAGCTGTCACTTTTTATGAATTCTTCTCTACTGGTGCACTTTGAGGATGGCCTCTGCTCCAGTATTTGGCTGTAGAAAAGTTCTCCTGCAATTCAGCCCCGTTTTATGACCTCTTGGATTTCCAGGAGAGACAGACGAAGGGGAAAAACAGATTTGGGTTTGTTGAAGTTGTTTAGAGTTGCAGTTATTATTTTTTTTTTCTCTTGATGGCTACCTAAGCATGGAAACCAACTGCACTAAGTGTTACAAGTGGAGGCATAAGTCTGCTGGGAGAGTATTTAGTTGTTCTCATTTATTTGTGTTTGATGTTCTTTTTTGGTGTGATTTTGGACACGGTTGATGGGGGTGTGTTTGTTTTGTATGCAGGAGAGTGCCAAAGCTGCCCTGAAGATGAAAGACTGCCAAATGATTGACCGCGTAACACAGACAGAACACATGGGGCCAGAGGTGAGATACACACAGACCACTCGGTCTTTCCTTTGCTCTCTCAGACACAAACACACAAACAATGCACTGCGCACTACATTTTTAGCAGTGAAATGTGCTTAATGTAAGGATGCCTGACTATGAGATTGAATATCACAAGATGAGGCTCAGTTTTAACAAAAATCTTCACTCTGAGCCTCTTCCTTCTCTATCCTCTCGCTTTGTTATCCTATTTGTGATAATACATTTTATGCTGAGCCGCAGCAGCCATCTCTCGGTTCTTCCTTCCTTTCTTTTGCCTCTCTTGAAGAGCATTCTTTTCACAATGAGCTAAAACTCTAATCCATCTTATTCTTTCTAAAGATGTTGTACTGCAGTGACATTCATATCATAGTCCACTACTTGCTCCTTCCTTCCTCCTTTCCAGTGTTGTGCTGCTTCCTACCTGCCTGCCTGCCTAACACCTTCAGTTGACATGGCCTCTTTGGCTTCACTAGGGGCTGACAGTATGGGAACGCAGCAGACTTAATGGATGACTGTCTAAAAATGGCTGCCTGTAACTGAAACAGGAGCAGAGTTTCGTGGTCTGTTTCTTTGTCTCTCTTTTCTTTCTTTTAAAACGCCTTTTTCATCTCCTCTTCCTGCTCCAGAGGTTCTTTTATACCTTTTAATCCTGCCGCGTATAAAGTCGGCAAGAAATATTGTTAAAAGGGGGAAAGCTGTGTCATTGTGTGAGCGAGCAGGTGCACAATACCCACACTAACACATAAAAACACACACAAACTCACACTACACAACAGATAAGGTTTGACTTAACTCATACAATGTCAGCTGCCAAATGAATGCATTATTTGCACATAACAGAAATAAAACTTTCTCTCTGACGATTTACATGTATATGCTGCAGAACACCAAATAACTTTTCCAATACTCTGAACTTAACTTTAGTTGCAGGCTACACAGAGCGCTTGCTTTATATTCTTTTACTTTCATGCAGAGATTTAGACAAAGAATGATGCAATTTGCTTTAGAGCACTAAAATGCGTAATATGAGGATTCTGATACCATATTTTACACTGATGTCCACCTTTATTTGGTTATTTTTGTCGTGATGTATATTCAAGTTCAACTGTCATTTACGACCAATTGTCAGAGAGAGAGAGAGAGAGAGAGAGAGAGAGAGAGAAGCTGAGTATGCTAGCTTTGTAAATCATGATAGGGTACAAAGAGCAGACATGTGCTCCATTCCTCAAAATGATCCACACTTGGTGTCCAGACCTATGGGTGCATGTGTTATTAGCGCATGTATTAGAACCTGTTTCAATCATGACCAATCACATTGGCACCTATTTTTCCCTTAAACAGGTGCCAATGGTTTTGCAAAGGAGTGGAGAGTACTGTGATGAACTGAAATAAATACAGTTCAATGAGTAGTTGTGATTCTGCTCGTCCACATGTTGTCCGGTGTAACCACGGGTCTATTGCCACTTGAGGTTGGTACATTTGCTAGATGCACTTGGAAACAAAGAGATGAAAAATAGTCCTGAGTGTGTTCTCTGATTTAGAGAGAAAAAAGAGGGTTTTATTATCCTCAAATTTTTTTCATGGAGGTAAGCAAACTTTGCTTGTCCAGTTCATCTTGAAAGTGCCATTTCCTCCAAAACCTGTCATGGATTTTACTCCATAATCTTGCAGTCTGTGCAGAATATCAAACTATAACAGACCAGTTTGATGTTTGGAGTTTGTGTGGTTATTCTGCACCATCCTGATCTGATTAAGGTATTCACAGTGGATCTGCTGTGTTTATCTATGCTTTAACAATGTGTGCCACTCAAATTGGAGACTACAGATGGAACACACACCTGCCGCCCTGATATAACAATAAAGGGAGTTAATCAGCTGAATGGATATGCCTTAATATAAGTTACTTTAATGTAGAAATAAAATTCAATTTTGGTTATGAATTAAAATAAGTTATATGTACATTGTGTGTCCAGCAACTAAAGTCTTACAAATTACACAGATCACAGTGCAAACCTGTCCAGGCCTACGCGTCTGTAGACTGTGAAAAAAAATCAGTGAATTGACAAGAAAATTGCAGCGCAGCCCCAGATTGTTAGTGGCACTTCCTCTGCTTTGATTATGTTTCTTCAGTGGTGCACACCGAGTCACCAAAACAGGTGCAAGCAAGGAAAAAACCTTACTCTGCCTCCGAAAAGTGGCACTTTGCTGACTGCGTCCATATGAAGTTACAGCCCTGAATCTTTCCATTTTAACATAACTGTCATAATTTTTCCTTCATCAGTCTTTCCTTTAACTATGTTCAAACTCTCCTTCCTCTCTGCTTCTTTCTTGCTTTCACTTTCTCTCCTCACACACACACACACACACACACACACACACACAGCCTTAGATATGACTGCGCTGCGCTGTGCTCCATTTGCCATCACTGACTAATGCATTTCTCATAATATAGCCTGAAATGGCCTCACATAATTGTATGTTTGTTGGTACTGGAGGCTAAAACAAACAAAGGTGTGGGTTTGTGTGTGCGGTGTGTGTTAGTGTGCAAATTTGTATGCATGCCCATGTGTTTGTCATTGCCTAAGTGTCTGCTTATGCAAGTGTGTGTGTGTGTGTGTGTGTTTGGTTTGTGAAGCAGCCATTAGTCCTGGCCTTGGACAGCAAAGTCAATAAAAATGCTGTTGAAAGTGTCAAAGTAATTTAGGTTGCATAGGTTGCATTTATGCTTCAGACAGTATAATTCACTCATTACTGTGATTGTTAATGTGTTTTTATGTGTCGTCATGCCTCACGTTGCATAATTTGCACATTAGTGTGGTGATGCCCTTAACAGAGCATGGACTTTGCTGAGCTACTTTGTTTACTTACTAATTGTTTGTCCAGACATTTTTCTCTGGACAAAACACCCGCAGAAAAAATGTGTGACTGTGTGTTGAGAGATTACATATTTTTAAGTTGTTTCATACCCTCAGCTCTGGTATTTTGTTTTCATTCTGAGTAATGTCACTTAATTTCATTAAAACTAATTTCAGACAATCACCTTGATTTGCTTCATCAAGAGGGTTGAGAGAAAGATGATTAGTCTTTGTTCCCGTAGTGGAGTGTGAGGTGAAAGGAGCCAGTCGAGCTGGTTCGGGCATCTGGTTAGGATACCCCCTGCAGGCTGCCTTCCTTTGGAGGTCTTTTCAGACATGTCCAACTGGTAGGAGGCCTTGGGGGAGACCTAGAACACGCTGGAGAGATTATATATCTGATCTGGCATGGGAACGCCTTGGGATCTGGCAGGAAGAGCTAGAAAAATGTTGCTGGGGAAAGGGACGTCCTGACTGCTTTACTTGATGGATGGACGGATGGATAGATGGGTGGATAATTTCAAACAATCACCTTGATTTGCCTCACCAAGAGGGTAGAGCGAAAAATAGAAAGTCTTTGCTCCCGTAGTAGATTGTGGGGTGAGATTTCATCATTCAAGATTCTTTCAATTAGATCACCTCTGAGGTGAAGTGGTTTGATTAATTGGCATTTGAATTCAAGTAGTGCCGCTAAGTGTCTCATCTTATCAGCAGGTGGGAAAACTCATATTAGCATTCCATATACAGTACTAATCCTTTCATATGGAGTAGGGCAGTAGAGAGATGGGGATATGTCAGAGGGATGGTAGTTATCCCAAACTCCTTTACTGTATGTCAGGGCTACAGTGACTTTATATTCCTAATAGAGTGTGACCAGCTATTGAAAGTCTGGCCAGTACCTAACCGTATGGCATTGCTATCTATTAAAAGACCAGTACAGAGCTATAGAGTCCTCCATATGCTCAGGCCCCTTGAGTAGATGGGCTCTTAATTAGAGGAGCAGCTGGCTGCCCGCTAGCAAGCTAGGCTAGCAGCACAGGTGACTTAACTCAGCAGTAGCTTACAGCATGTGCGGCCTGATTTTAGCACCCCCCCTCCCATGTGTGCATGCCTGTGTGTATAGGAAAGAGATGGAGAGGAAGGGGGAGGGGGTGGGGGGGTCATGCGTGCTTGGAAGTGTTTGGGAGATGCTGCAGCATGGAGCAGGCCTATATAGGTTAGCTACCCCAGTGCATCGAGGACAGTCAGCTAGCAACAGAAAGTGTGTCTACAAGTGGGGCAGCTATTTCTACTGCCTCCGCCACTTCACGAGGTCGACCATCTCACTCATCCACTCTCCTTCTTTTCTGGAACGTCCTCCTACTTTTCCTCACTCTGTTGTCCTCCTCTTTCTTTTCTACCTGCTTTCTTTCCCTCTTCTCTGAAAGTGCAGAATTTAGTTTTAGTTTTCAGAAGCTCCTCTCCTCTCCTCTCCTCTCCTCTCCTCTCCTCCTCACCCAGGTTTCCAGGGCTCCTGGAATCCATCAGGGATTCTCCTGTCCTGGTTTCCCCACCATCAGACTCTCTGTCCTAGGGATAGTCCCTGGTCCCTGCACTCTGTCCCACAGAAACACAACTTTAGGCCAACTTGCATCAAAGTTCCTCTTTTATTTTGCTTTAACAGGGCTAACTTGTGTCTTGCTGAGTTCTAGGAAGGTCAAGAAGAAAGAAAAGAAAAACTTGGATTGCTGGACCGCATGCCACACTCTCACAATTCATGTTGTGCTCTCAAAAGATTGTTTGCATTAATGCTGACTTCAGATTAAATTACTCTAATCTTAGAAGTTCATCTTGTTAGTTTTCACAGCTATAGTTGGGAAAATGAAATTGACCATTTTATCAAAGCTGTCATCAGTGACGGACCATTTTCCATTTATTACACAACTGCATTCTCCCTTCCTACTACAGTCATTTCTTGATTTCTGCATAGTTAAACTAATTTAATATGCAGTGTAGCAAAAAAACAAAGGGCCAGTCAGTCTACCTTGTCAAGCCCTTGAGAACTTCTTCAGCTGTAAATGTAGAGTAAATTAATGAGAAGTAGGACTTCTGCAAAGCCTAACTGCATTAGTCTCTGTGAATTTGACTTAAAATCTTCAAATGTAAATAAATCATCTATCAGCAGATACAATAACTTGCCATCACTGGCTTCCTTAGAACACATTGTGCACATCGGAGGATTATTTTTGTAGTAATTCTCCGGTCCGGGATCTGGTAAAGAATCCTGCTAAGGAAGATCCAGATATCCACCTGAAGCTGACAAGTGGCAGCGCCGCGAGAGAGCTAACACAAACTGAAACATGTGGACCGACCCCAATTTTTCAATTCTGCTGTTAAAGATTTCTTCTCCCTCTGTCAGTGTGCCAAGTATAGAGATGGCGGGTAAGGTGAAAGGGAAACTCAGAAAGAGTAAGATAGGAAAACAAACGAGGGTTAGAGAGGAAAAAGGCAAGAAGCTATTTTATGTCCCGCAGAGACTCTTAAGAGCTGAAGGTATGGTGGCTGTTTGAAAGTTTTTTAGAGGGGATTGAATCGATTGAGATTGCTTTCTTTCACCAAGCTAATTTCATGGCCATTCTTAAAAGGAACATTTTATGGGGGGAATCAAAAGCTCTTGATGGTTAGCCCGCTCTTGTTCCCTTTCTCGCTCTGTCTTTCTCACTCTCTTCCTCTGTCGTTTTCTATTCTCTGCAGATTTGTGCAACTTTACTTTTTTTTTTTCACCTCCCTTTTCTTTCCCTTTTTCTCCCTTTGCTCCATACCCACCCCTCTCCTCATCCCCTCGCTCCTTAGCAGCTTCTGAAAAGAATGAGCGGAGCGGAGGGATAGTTGTGGATCGTTTATCGTCTGTTTGTGGGCTATTATGTTTGAATGGAGAAACATTTAAGTCGATCATGCAGATTCTTCCCTCTTTGTCTCTCATTCTGTTTTTCTCCTCTTCATCTCAAAAGCAATATACTGAGTGACTATTTTATGTACAGAGGAATCATCTTTTGGGGTAAGATAGGTAATTTCATATGAAGAATGACAAAATGAGTCTTTGTTTGTGTGGGAAAAATGAATGCCTCGTCATATCCGACAGCTTGTCCCTGACCATCTATTATTATAAAATATAAAGTGGGTATAAAAATGTATATTAGTAAGTAAGTTGATAGAGATATTGTGGATGGGGCATCAGATTTTTGTAAAAAATTAGCATGACAAACATTTGACATTGAATTACTCCTGTTACTACTGTTTGAAATGAATTCAGCAATTATTCAAAATAAGACTAAAAATCTTTTCACTCGGATGCAAAAACTCGTTAATATAATTGGTACATTGATGGGGTAAGCAGATTTATCCGTTTCTATGATTTCAGAGACTGCACACAGTTTTGGCAGATGGATATTTAGTTATAATTAGATTTATTAGATAGAGTCAGAAACAGCACTGAGACAGGGCAGCAAAAAATAGAGAGAGATGTTCATATATGTGCCTATGTGACCCTACATAATGCATGAGGTTTAGGTGGAAATCTTTAAGCAAAATTTACTTTGCCAACACCTCCTCTCATAGAAACCTTTTCTTGTAGAAAGCAAAGTTATCAAGAAAACCAGCACATAGAGACTTTCTTACAGTTGAAAATTGACTGTGTGCCCAATATCAGTTGAAAAACAACTTATCATTTCAGCTGATACAACTAGCTCTGTGCCATAGATGAGCAGGACACTTATTCTTGTGCTTGGATCTTTCCAGTCAGTTTTTCTGGTTAGATCATAGTCTGATATGTCCTCACCTGGCAGGCACGTTTTATCTGTTCCTCAACCTTGTGGTCCTTTATCTTAGAATTGAAGTGCAACACTAATAGATGTGACACCTCAGTATCAACATCAGTATCAGCATCAGTAACTACTTGTCGTCTTTATTTGCCAATGATCATGAGTAGTAGATCCACAACTTTTCAGGCTTTAAAGGTGGATAAAATCAGAGTTCAGCCCCGTTATATTTGCATGAATGCTCTATAACAGTGAACCTCTTACAAAAGCTTTCCCTGTCAGGAGTAGTAATGTCACTTTCTAACTGGTGTCACCTCTCAGCCCGGTGGAAATGACTGTCCCAACTCTTGTACAGGCTAAAGCAGCCATTGATTCTTTTTCTTTGCCTTTGTTCTGGGGATGTTTTTTTATCCCAAAATATTGATCCACAGGGTCAAGGCAAAAAGAAGACTTTGGTCTAGGTTGCTTTTACTCATGTCAACCTGCTGTTGCTGTGTATGGTGGTGACACAGATCATGTTCAGCAGTTGAGAGCACACTCCTAATGAATGCCACGGGTTGGTCTTTAAGTATCATCCTGGAGCAGGGGAACCCTGAATCAATATGTACGATGACATAGATCACATGGACCTGCGTCATCAGTGCTTTCCACGTCTCTGCCAATTTAAGCAGGAGGATGGAGGGTCCAGTGCTGATTGTGACTATGTAGGTCTCCAACGCCTATTCCTGTAAACTAGATCATTTTGTACCGCCGTAGTCCTTACTGAGTAATGGTGCTGCTAGGGACAGAAATAACAAAGAAAGATAGAGAGGAAAAGGAGGAGATAGAGGCTGAGCAGTTTTCTGCCCTAGTTAGAGATTTTATACATTCTTCTTTTTATGTACATCAGTTCCTCTAGTCTGTCCATCTTTCTTTCCTTTCTTCTCTAAATTTTATGATTTCCTTAATCCCTTTTCCTCTTTTGTGCCCTTCCATCAAAAATGCCCTTGATTTTTCTTTCTCCCTGCGCACTCGGATCTCTCTCTCTCCATCTCCATCTTCATATTGCTTCTCCTTTCTCTGTCCCTGCCCCTTACCACCTTTTTCCATCTGTCCTCTGTGTATCCTCATCTCCCCCTTTTTTTCTATCATCCGTCTTGCTTTTATACTGCATGTTCTTTTTCTCAGTCATTTACTTTTTTATTTGCTTTTACTATCTTTCTCCTTTCCCTCATCATCTGTCTTTTTCTAATGTTTCTCATCCCTTCCTTGATATCCTTTCACTCTGCTTTCCTGCATTCTCATCTTTATGATCAGCCTTTCACCTGTGTCCCTCTCAGCTCACGTTCCCTCCCTCCCTCATCTCCCTCATCTCCTTTATTACTGTTACTCTTCCACCCGGCCTTTCCCCTCCCTGTCACTGCTCATCTTCTATTACAGTTCCTGTCTAACTCTTATCTTGAGTGTCGTGTTCCAGCATTGACTTGTTCACATGTGGGTTTTGGTGTACATGTGTCACAACCATAATTGTAATTGCTATCTATCTGCCTCTCTCTCTCTCTCTGGAAATTATATAATGGCTGTGTTCAGGGGAACAGTTTTATGTGACCATCAGCTTTTACTGTTCAAGACCTCTTTCCATCTGTCTGCTTGGATTAGAAATGTGTGTGTGAGGAGACTGTTTTGTCAACTGCTCTTTCAAAATCAAAAAATGATATATCTACCTGAACCATTGTCTCGACTTTGGATGGATTTGTCAGTAGATGTTATTTAAGTGCTGTAAAAGCAGCTCCTCACTGTCTCACCAAACTTTTTGATGTGAAGAAATTTCACAAGAACAAGCCGCTCTGAACTGGAGAAAAGAGGGTTGGTGTTTTTTAATGGAAATGCACCTTATATGCCTCATAGACATAAAGAAACCTTCTTTTATCTCTAAAACGGTTGTAAACACTCGTTTCATTCAAATTATAATTGTAATTGTAATTGTGAAAAAGATCTTAAAACATTAGCACTGTCTAAAACTCAGTCAGTTTAAACCATTTCATTTACTTGTGTTTAATTGACACCCAAAGTAAATAGACTGAAATAAATGGTTAATAGCTCATCTTTTAATATATTTACACTGGTAAAGCTGAAAATAAAAAGATAGCAAGCACATTGTATTTGCTTCTGTTTGTTTTCTCTTAATTTCTCCATTTCATTTTAACCAGTTCATTTTGCACACCTTTACACCGTAACATTGATTCTGCAGGTACCATAAAAACTCAAACTGATGCTGAGACTAAGTAATAAAATACAAAAAAAATAAAAATAACAATCTTATTTGAAATAATTTACCGTCTGGATTTTCTTAAATCTGAACAAGGAACTATAAACTGGTAAAGTATTTATTTACTTTCAGTTTACAGTGTTCCCCAGTGAGCGAGCTGCAGGTGGGTGCAGAACAGACCAAACCATCTGTACAGAATGACAGCTCCAGGTAGAATTTTTATTGTGCTACAATGCTCCCAAGAGCTGTGGCTTCTGATTTTTGGAGACTGTGGCAAGGAAGAACTCCCTGTGAGAGGGAGAAACCCTGGGAGCAACCTGGCTCTGGGGGTAGTGTTGGTATGTGCTGGAAGTGTGTGTATCAAACCTCCATGTCCACCCTCACTTTGCAGTGAGACGGCACTTAGCTTTTCACAGCCTGTGGTTCATCCTCTGGACTCCATCACGTCAGGGAGCCTGGCACATCATTTGCTGAGTTCAGGGCCCGGCTCCTGCTGATTCCATCCAAAGCCCTTAAGGAGTGTCCCACCATCTAGTCCTGAGAATAGAATCACACATGCTACCTCGGGAAATGTAGAGTTTGTGTTGTGCCTCTGTCTCTGCCACATCATCCATGATGTGTTTTACCTCAGTGCTGATGAGACAGTGTTGTCCTCTGTTGTAAAACAGGATGTAGGCAGTTCTTAGCTGCTGGTCACACCAGAGGCGCCACTTGTTTTAGGAACCCCTGCATCATTGTAGGTTGAGGCTTCCAACAATGCCCATCCAGTGAAGGGCAAACCTTGGCCTTGGGTGCCACCTCTGCATTACGCAAAAATACCAAAGCACTTGAACATTTATGCTCCGAGACATCCTTTTATGTCTTTGCAAAGTTTAACCACATGTCAAAATCATAGTAACAAATAATAAATGATGGGGAACACTACTTTCATGTTGCCAGGACAAACCTTATGATTCTCTTTACTTTAATTTTTGTATTCATATCATTATTAATTCCCATCTTTTTACTTTTATTTTTTCCACTTGAGGTTATTATTGTACACTTTTGTTCCACATTTTAATGTTTCTCCTCCTTTATCTGTGTCTGTACAGCTTTTCTCTGCATGTATCATTAGCAAGCTCCACTGTGTTATACAAACATCTTATCTGAATGCACTCCTGGAGAAGAGCGTTTACTTTGTGAATACAAAGCCTTTCCTTCACTGAAACTTAGTGTTTTCCTCATCTGGGCTAGTCTAGACAATAAAAGGAAAGAGACTACAGCTCCCAACACCTGCCGTCTCAGAACCATGAGAATAATAGTTAATGTTAATGTCTGTTCAACTATCAATTATCTTAAACTGTTCACAGGACCCACTGTTACCTCTTTATAATAAGCTTTTCAATGAAACACAGTTTTCAATAATAGCTAATAAGAGTTGACATAAATTATTAAGCAAACATTTGTATAACACTAAAGTACGTTGTCTTCCTGTATATAATATTAGTGAGCTTCAGAGGTGCTGGAAGCAGACTCTGGTACGTTGGGGTGAGCTAAGCTAACCGGCTACTGGCCCTAGCTGCAGTTAGAGTCTAACTGTTGGCAAGAAAGCAAATACCCATATTTTCCAAAATGTATAATTTATCTTGATAATATTTTAAAATACTGTAAAATAAAAGGACGTAAAAACAATTATTAAAATCAGTTATTATGAGAGTAACACATTACTGACTCCATTAAGGGCCATTTAGCAGTCAAAAGTATTGTTAACACAAGATTAACATTGACTAACATTGGTTTACAATAACAATCCATCCAGGCTAATAAGATTTATAAAACAATGCCCACTTAGCAGCTCCTGAGCAGACATTTATATTGATGCTGAAGGACAAGTAATATGACTGGTACATTAACATGCCGTCAGCAAAATGCAGAAACCACATTGGATTCCTCAAAATGAATTACTGTTGCAGTAGCATGATAACAAATTATCATTTAAATGCAAATTTATATACAAACAGTGTTTTTCTCTGATATCTTAAAAGATGATGCAGTGTTTACTACTATTTCCTCATGCAGTTTGATTCACAGTTTAGAAAGTAAATTATTAGTGGCAGGAATAGAGCATTGCCAGCTGGTACAACATTAAGATGGATAACACAGGTAACTATGTGGAGAAAAATGAAATAGAAATGCTGATAGTTGGGCATTTTGCCTTCATGTCTGCACAGTTGCCCAAACGTTGTGTCCTTGTCTCATGGCCTCTGAGCACATTGTTGCGGAGTCAGTGTAACATTTGTAGTTTTTGGCAAGCTAATCGTTGTGTGGGTACGTGAAGAATAACTCTGTGTGGGAACCTGAGGAACACATCGCCAGTATTTATAAACCTTGTACTTTGCTGTGGTGTCACCCACTAGCCCTATTTTTTCTTCTGTTCATCAGAACCAGTGTCATTGACGCAAAGCATCTTACGTAGTTCATTAGTATTACAGAAAGGAGGGCAGTGTGTTGTCAGTGCACATCGCCAGGTCTTTTAATAGACACTAGCAGACATACACTATAGTGCAACAATGAATGAATGAGCTAACCATGTGAGTGAGTGACATGAAAACTGTACTTGTGAAAGCATGGCAGTGTCTACAGACAACACAATGGACCAGCATTAAACTTTCTGGTGCTATGCATCATTGACATTCTGTGTATTTGTTCAGTTTGCAAAGACCTGTTTTCAGTTATTTACAATAATGAGAAATTACAGTCTGCCACTAATAAATGCATATTAGAGGATATTAGGGCGGCAGGCAGTGTTGGAGGTTGATTGATTACTGTGAAATAAACCAGAGTAAAATATTGCTTCTTTCTTCTGCTCTAACAACAATCCCTCTTTGTCTCCGTCCCCCTCTCTCTTTTTGTTTTTTTTATTGGTTGCTCTTTGTGTCAACATGTCTTATGTTTCCAGGGCATCAAGGCGCATGGGAGCGCCACTTTGTCGTCAAGGAGACCACTGAGTGAGTGTCTCTGTTCTGATACCACCTGATTAGACGTGACTGTGTCATGTAGTGATCTACCTTAATGTACCGTACTAGATGGGAGAACAGGGGGTCTTAGTACTGAGGCTTGATTAATCCACATGGCTCCACGGGTTGATTAAACTCTGATCTGCAATTGTGTTACTTCACAAATCAGCTCATACAGTCCTTTTACCACTTGTTTTCCTCAATGAGAATTTGGCTGATGTTTCTGAGACCATTAGTAAAGTAATATATTGGTTTTACACGCTTGAGTTCAATATTAATTAATGACTAGTTTAAGAGGAATATACTCAAAACTAATCTGCTGATGTAAAATGTGTTGACAAAAAACTACAGTTATATCATTGAGTCCTACTGAATGTGTTAGACTGAATTAGAGTTAAAATGGATAGTTTCACTGCTGGTCATGTGAAGTAAAATGATGGTGGATGGGTTAAGATGAGCCAGTTTTAAGCATAAATCAAGTCCTAGTATGGAGACCTTCTGTGTGAGGAATGCCACCTGCACTGCCTTGTCCTGTAATGTAGACAAGAATGCTGCCTTTTGTACCTATTTGAACGAATCCTACCCAAAGGGATGGTGACCCGAAAGGATCTTAGCTCTTCCCAGTTTTAAGTCAGTGTAACAGAACATCTCTGTCTGTCGATGTAAAGCCCAGTGTAATATTCTCTGTGGTTTAAGTCAGAGTGGAAAAAAATCTGTGTTCAAGCATGAGTCAGTGATAAAGATAATATCTTTTATATTGCAATTTGATAGTGCAAATCATTTCTGTTATAAGCCAATGATCTTGACTGATGACATGGTTTCAGATATAATGTGAAGTACAGTCCAGTCTGCATATTCTCATTTTAGCTCATTTGAAATGACCAAAATTTATATTTTGCCCTAGTATTGTCCATTTTATTTACAAGATGCTATTTATAGTGTACAGTCTTATAAAGAAGAATGGTATGTGGGATCCTAAC
This sequence comes from Seriola aureovittata, assembly GCF_021018895.1. Classification (NCBI taxonomy): domain Eukaryota; kingdom Metazoa; phylum Chordata; class Actinopteri; order Carangiformes; family Carangidae; genus Seriola; species Seriola aureovittata. Next base: position 27,851,490 of record NC_079368.1, on the reverse strand, counting down.
AACTGACCAACCAATCAGAGATTTATAAAGTATAGTATGTGGTCACCATGGTTTCAAAGGTGCACTTTATTTTTCCCCTCTTTTTTATGAAATGTTTTCACTTATGGAACTTTATCAACTGCCTGGCAAGACAAAAGAAAAAGAAAGAAAAAAAACGGCAACAAAAGAAAACAGGGTGTTGTAATTTTACAGTCAAGTTATTAAAACAAAGGAGAGTCCATGATATAAGGCTGCAAACTGTATGAAAAGTTTGCATTTTAAACACTATAATTTGAAACACAGAAAATGTCATGGTGCAGGGGAGTACAGGAATTTCCCAAAGTGAAAACGCCTGTGGGGAGAAAGCAACAAAGTGCACCTTTTTCTTCATTTCTATTCCCTGCCTACGTACCCGCTTTGTGCTGGATTGTGAAGTCGAGCATGCTTTAGGATTCAGAGCACCGACATGTGAATGCAGTGTCCCAGCCCACCTTTTTTCTGTTCATGTGTGAACTTTGACCCTGCCTGTCGTTGCACTATGAACTATAACCCCACCTGTCACAGTACTGTAAAACCTTTTATTCACCCATGTGACCTGTGACCTTACCAAGACAGGCTTGACCCCCTACCCTCCCCCCTCCAATCTCAACTCAGCCACATTTACAGACACAGACATTCATACAGTACATACAAACAAACACCAAACTCCACTCTAAATAAGGTAACAACTAATGTTAACCATAAAGTTGCAAAGGACCTATTTCGGTGGTTTGCCCAGATCTGTGTGTGTGTGTAAGTGTGTGCGCATATGCGCCTCTTAGGGAAATAACATCTTTGTTTGGAGGTTAAAGCATAAAGAGACAATAAGAGCCATTAGAGCTTCATTGGGTTTGCTCCATTTGCGCAAGGGCACCTACGCGCTTCTATGCATGAGTATGAGTGTATGTTTGTCTGTCTGGGTGTGTGTAGTTGAGTTATTTTTACACAAACATCCAGATTTGCTGCAAGAAATCCCTCATCGTCTTTGTGTGTGTGTTTGTGTGTGCTTGCGTATGTGTGTGTTGGCGATTCTTTTTGCTCATTAAACTCCTCGAGGACTGACAGTAGTGCTGTGCTGTTGAATTATTAGTCACTTCTGGACCTGTTTCAGGGCAAACAACATTAATGAGCTAAACCTCATTTATTGAGCAAGGTGAAACCAAGTGGCGAGTAGGGTGGCTGAGTGCTGAAGCCAGAAAAGCCTCGGATGCATTTCTTATAATGTCCACCAGATGCTTGTGTCAAAAAAGTCACAGATTGCATGTACTGTAAACCAATGGAAGATAACCTTCTGAAATAACCATTCAAAGCCAGTAGTTTCCATAACAACTGCTAATTGCACCTCTTTTTATGTGTATCTTCAATTATGATATTGCATTTTAAATTATAGCTCAATCAAAAAGTTATTAGGTTTGTACAGGTGCATGTTCGGGGCCATGTGTCTCAGGCAGTCATAATCTTCTTCAGTAGTTTCCTCTGGTTAACCAAAGCTAAGCTCCATTCAGGCTCCACCAAATTGTTCTGGTGAAGTTGTGAACAGTTACATTAGGATGAAGTGTTGTGCAGTGTCCCATAAAGGGCTGACAGAAGAGACTCCAGGTAGACCAGAGCGTTCTGAAGTCTTGTGGATTCATTTGAATTGTAAATACATTGACTCTTTGTGATTAAGTGCCTTGTAAACATACATCTGCATTTGTTGGTTGACAAGCAAAGTCAGTATTTGTGTTTGTGTATGCGTGTGTGGTGGGGGTTGCTCCCCTGACATCAACATACTGGGAAGGGGTAGCAGGTGGAGAGAGAGAGAGAGAGAGAGAGGGAGAGAGTGAGTGTGTGAGTGTGTGTGTGTGTGTGTGTGTGTGTGTGTGTGTGTGTGTGTCTGTCTGTCTGTGTGTGTGTGTGTCTGTCTGTCTGTCTGTCTATCTGTCTGTGTGTGTGTGTGTGTGTGTGTGTGTGTGTGTGTGTGTGTGTGTGTGTGTGTGTGTGTGTCTGTCTGTCTGTCTGTCTGTGTGCATGGATATGCAAGCCTGGCAGTCACGCTGAGATGAAAGATTCCTTTACTCAGGTGGAGGTCGAATGCCAGAGGAATTCTGTGTGCGTGTGTGCGTGTCTGTGTTTTGCACATGTGTGTGAGTTGTCCCTTCTGGGGGTTTAATGAGGGCAAGAATGATTCCCTATTTTGAGTGTTTCAGTCTGTGTGCTGGCATGTGTGGCTGTGTCACGTCTTTGATCCTCTATTTTGGGTACCCATTGTGGTTCCCTTGTTGCCTGCCACAGACAGGCGGATGAGGAAGTACAGGTGTGTGGGTGTGCGCATCTGTGGATGTGGTTTCCAGCTGGAAACAGATTTTGTCAAGGTAAAACTGAATACATCCAACTGGCCCCCGCCATCTGCAGGTGGTTATTTTCAGAGGAGGCGGAAGCCAAATCATCCCCAACATCCACACCACACTGCCACACAAGAACCACAGAGGAGGGAGCTCTGTGTGTGTGTGTGTGTGTGTGTGTGTGTGTGTGTGTGTGTGTGTGTGTGTGTGTGTGTGTGTGTGTGTGTGTGTGTGTGTGTGTGTGTGTGTGTGTGTGTGTGTGTGTGTGTGTGTGTGTGTGTGTGTGTCTGTGTGTCTGTGTGCATGCATGAGGTTAGCTCCTGTGCTGGCTAGCTGCCAGAGCACTTATCTAACTCTGAGTACTTCTTGCTACACATATACGCACACTCTGTACATGCTCTCCTGTGTACCATTCACACTAATGAGGCACTCTCTCCTAGGAAGTACCCGCACTCTTTTTCGCTCCTTGATAGAGGCCACCAGGACCACTTCCACTCCCAGTCGTCATCCTAGTCTTCTACTCAGAGAGTGAAAGTTACACTCATGCATATGTACAGACACCACAACCAATAGAGAGAAGATTAGTTAGATAGAAGTAGGAATGTAAAGAAAAAAAATTATGCTGAGAGAAGAGTGAGAGCTGAAGAAATGCAGTGAGAAATGGAGCAAAAAAGAGGGGTTGAAAGAAAATTGCCGTGGGGAGCAGAGGAGATGAGAGAGACAGACTGCCAAGAAGTGAAGAAGCCAACAGATAGAGATCATGATGAGGGAATGGACGGCAGGGGGTTTTGGAATGGCTTGTGAGAAGAGCAGAGAAGGAGGAGAAGAGATGGGAGAATATTTGTTCTGTTTACTTATTGAGATCCAGGATGCATGATCACTATCCCCCCGCAGTCCCACAGGCTCTCTCTTTGCCTCTGTCTATCTTTCTGTCTCCCTCCCTCTCCTTGTTTCCTCCTTTATCGCTCTCTGTGTTTCTTTTCCTCTCGCTTTGTCCTCCCCCCTCCTCATCCTCCCTCTGTCATATCACAACATGGTGAGGATGGCACTCAGTCAAGTGCTTAAATCCTTCAGGATTAGGTTCAGGTTGCATTAGCATGTTGTACATCGCAGTGCAATACGTTGTATTCAATAAAAACATCCTTTCGCATTACACTGAATAACTTACTGCTTTAAGCCCAAGTCTGGATTTGTTTAACTGAAGGCAACATGTCTTCTGATGTGAACACATAGTCCACACATTAACTAGGTATTTACAGCTTTGTGTGTGCTCAATGAATCAGTTTTGCATTGAGGAACACATTTTTATTTTCAAATACTCAAAATAGTAAAAGAGAAACAACAATGCAGTGCATTTAACTTCCCTTATACAGCCTTCAAAGCTCGATGAAATATTCCGATTCCCCATCTCATGTGCCTTAACTATTCCTTCTTTCTGTGTCCTCTAAATAACTTTATCAAGGTAACACTCCTGCTAGCACCTTCCTCTATATGTACAGCTGACAGAAGAGAACAAAGCAAACAGAACAGAGCAGGACAGGACAGAAGGGACTGTGGTGGCTACTGCTGCGTGCCTCTCATCCCACCGAACCCCACCTAGCCCCAGGGGCAACACAGGGGAGAGAGGGGGCTGTCAGCAGAAGGTGTGTGTGCGTGTGTGGGTTCGTGTGTCTAAAGAAATAAGAACAGAGAAAGAAAGAGCGTGTGTTTTTGTGTGGGAGTTTCTGATCTGCGCCCCCATGTATGGCTCTCTCCCCTACGGGCAGGGCAGAACGGCGCAGGGAGGCGGGCACCTAACTGAGTACAGATGGCAGCGACAGACAGACAGGGACATTGGCGACATAAACACGTTAATAAATAATTATCTGAACAATGACACTGGGTACACCGGACCGGAGTAGGCGGGAGGAGGACAGGATGGGAGAAGGAGACCGGGAGGGAGGACATGAGGGAAAACGGAAAGATGAGAAGAGGATTTGAGAAGGCCAGGAGAAAGAGTGACAGAGAGGGTAAAGGGACAGGACAGGATGGGAGGATGGGAAGGGGAAGATGTGAGGAGAGAACTAAAGAAAAACTATAGGAGAAGCAGTCAAGGACAAAGGAAATGAAGGATGAATAAAAACTTTCAAAGGAGATTGTAGATAAAATACTATAAAAGACTGTACAGACTAAAATAGGGGATGTTGAGCTGCTATTTTAAAGAGTTCACTGTCCACAGATCTTAAGCCTAATAGCAGTTTGAGCACCAAAGTTCAGGAGATACAACCTCAAACACACCTGCTGTTTTAGTTTTGCGTCTGTAGCTCCTATAAAAGAGTTTAGAGGACTGGGCAGTGTTACACTGATAGATAAAATGTAAGGATCAACCGGAAAGTATGAAAAGGAAAGAAGGTAAAGAGAGCAGAGGGAAGGGACTCGTTCAGAAAAAAGAGTCAAGGTGAAGGATAGAAATTCACTAAGAGAGGGGAGAAGGTACAAATGAGGCGCGGTGGAAATTGAGGAAAACATGACAGAGGAGAAAAGAGGAAGTTTAATGTACATGGAAAGGAGAGGCGAAAGGCAGATGAAAGCAAAATTCTGTTCAATGACTTTAGGAGGATGAGGCACCCAGAGTGTGTGCGTGTGTGTGCGTGTGCATGTGTGCGTGTGCATTTCTTGCTAACTGTGCTTCCAAGTGTACACGCACTGTGTGCACCACAGCACACATGCATTCCTGCACAAGTGTGTGTGTCATGTTGCTGACCTATAACTGCACTTATCAGTAATGAATGAAGAGAGGTCCTCTCTGCCTCTTGGCTCCTTCTCCTCTCCTTCTCAAACTCTACCTTCACCCTCTGTCCCTCTTTTTTTTTAATCCGCCACCTGTTTCTCTTTTTCCCCTCAGTCCTTTTTTCTCTCCATCATTTTCTCTCTCCCTCTCGCTCCTCCCAACACCCCAGATTTCAGTACCAAGCACTATGTTTGTGGTCACATATTAATTTATTTGAGTAGCGGGTTAACATAATTAGGGGGCCAAGTTTGACTGGAGCAGGCGTGAGTGTGTATCTGTGTGTGCGCCTGCTGGCTCTCAGCCCCTTTAGATATGTTGTAAAAGGTCGAGACTAGATTAACATTTTATCTCGAGTCCATCCCCCACTTCTTCGCTCCTTTCGCATTTTTACTCCCCGTACTTTTTTTGCCACAGGAAGTCATATTTCGCTCTATAGTGTTTCCTCTCTGTTTGATGCTAAAGTCACACTGTGTTCATCACTGTGTTGCAAGATAATTGTATGCCATATTTTGTCTTTACTATGCTTCCTTCGGTGCAACCTTCCTTGCTTTCACCTTGAATGATGAATACATAATGGCTCCAATCCTCACTAGATATTCTACAGCTCTAAACCTATCAAAGAATACAACTCTGAAATAGTCTGAGTAGTCAGCATTCTTTCCAAGGTGTGCATTTGTTTTCTATTGTGTATCATAAACCTCACACACTAAGGGTTAGAATTATAGATCATCAGTATATGTCAAAGCCCGATCACATTTCTGACTACAAGCACCTTCAAGGTTTATTATGAGAAATACAGTTTCATGAGAAAAAGCGATAATGGGCCAGGCGTTTTTATTCTATAAAAGATTCTATATTATTGACCAGATTAATATGTATTTTTAGCAAGAGCAAGGTGCCAAAATCGAAAAGGAAATCACTGAAATATATCACTCCTGTTTATATTGTAAACCAAAAAAAAAGTATAATTTAATTTGCAAATGGTGTGTAAGACTGAAAGGAAGCACAGTTTACCTTCTCTCCCAGAAGAAGTAATGCCTGAGGAATAGAGATTGACAAATAAGAGAAAGGTTGTATCCCTGATGAAGACTACTCAATTTCAAATGTCATAGGATGTACTCTTGTCCACAGCAAACCTGTGTTTTGTGTATCGACCTTTTAAAGTTGAAAATCGCTCTGAGGAGATTATAGCTTGCTCCTTTTTTGGAGGATGGTGGCTGCAGGCTGATTGGCTTTACAAGAGTTGCAGTGGATTCCAGCACAACCCAGTTTCACAGCGACAACAGATATCTAAATGTCCAAACACTGCCAAAATGCCAAAATTCACAGTGTTTGTCACTAACATCGTTTGTCGTTGGCAACCATCTGAAGCTGACAGATTCAGATTTTTCATTTTACGTTTCACCTCTTTTGAACATCATAATTGGCAGTATGTGTTATATATTTCTACTCCAGCCACTATAAGTATATCATTATTGCTGAACACAGCATTGTCTACTGTAGCTTGAAAATTTTTAAATACTGAGTACGTCTCGTCACCTTTAGGAAGGGTATAAGGCCATTTCCAGAAATCCTAAATTGAACTGGCATCTTCACTCCTTATCCTGTCCTCCTGGTCTTTGATCCTCCTCTCATCTGCTTCCATTCTGTCCCTTTTCCAGACCCCCTACTGTCTTGGCACCCTCTCCAAGGCTTCATGTCTGTCTCTCTCCCTCTCTCTCTCTCGCTCTCCCTCTCTCTCTTTCTCTATCTCTCTATCTGTCTGTCTTAACTCTCCCTCCGCACTTGCCTTTTCAGATCACTATTACTGAAACTCTTCAGTTTTCTTGTCCTTCTTCCTTCTACAATCACTAGGCCTACTGATACATTTTTTATGTGTCTTTGTTGTGTGCATATACTATATGCAGGAATGTTCTTCTGAGTGCACATGTGTTTGTCTCCCGTGAGTTTTAGCATAAGATCACGCATTTGCACTAATTGAGATAGACTTCGCCACCATCGAAAGAAGTGTTGCTGCATGGTATATCCAGTTTAAACCCTCAAATAGGCCATTTTCTATTGGTGCTATATATCTGTATGCATATAGCGCACATGCACATATGCACCCAGGCACAAACAGGCAATTGCACAGGTCTCTAATGGCTCTCTTACTGTCACATGTAATCTCTTCATGGTATTGACTGCACATCATAAACAAGTTCAAGCACACTTGGTCTCTCGAACACTCCTCTGAAATTCACCACGCTCTATGGAGCTGTATTGATAAACTTTTAGCTTCTTTGTGGCTGGCTTTTGTCTGTGTTAGTGCTGTTTTATGAACAGTAGTGTGCATACAGCTGGATTTATTTTTGAACTGTACATATCCTGGGTGTGTCATTACTGTCTAGCACCATATAAATCTAAAATGATTGTCTACCCATCAAAGCATTTTGTCATGACTTCTCATTTTCCTTTTGGTACACTCTTGCTTTAAGAGTTAATTTACAGACGCATTCCTCTCCCTCCTGTTCTATTATAGTTGATTTTATGCTTCAGTCCATGTAGACGATTGTGGTGTTTAATTTTGTGCACGTTTGTGACTACATTTACCTGTATTGTTTCCTTTCCACTCAAACACGTCTCCGTACTCCTTTGTGTGCGCTTCCCCATTTATGTTCATCCATGTGGTTATATTCATATGTGTGTTTTCCATTACTCATGTTCCACCTACTCATCTCACTACACCATCTCTTTTGTGTCTTCTCTTATGTTGTTTCCATCCATACATGTCCACCTCCATTTGTCTGGAAGCAGTAAGCAGCACGGTATGACGGAGGAATGAAACAGGTATGGGTGTCTGGGTTGGGTCACACTACAAACCTGGGTCTGAAAATTGCTTTCTCCCAGTGGTATTTGTTTGTTTATTGCATTCCAGTTATATATTCAATATTGTATATGAGCTCTATTATGAAGGGAGCCATCAAAGAAACAAAGATACTGTGTGAAATCCACATGAATGTCTTGCTTTTTTTAGCCTTCCATTATTTTTTTTTTGTAATTGATTGATCTAGTCTGGCAGACCATAGACTATGTAATGGTCTATTCGCCCTCTAGGCAGGGATAAGCTCACAACTGGCCCAGGTTTGTATGTGCCATCTGCCATCTATCCATCATTTATCTAACCGTTCATTGCTTAGCCTGTTTCTCTCTCCAATCAAGACAGCTGAACATTTGATTTACCTTCGTTATGGTAAATGTGACCTCATGGGTGCTTTCCAAAGCAATCTCAGTCTATGTAGGTCTCAGTGCTCTCAAGTGGCTCTCTCATCCCTGCCAAGCCTCCTCTCCTCTCATCTCCTCTCCTCTCATCTCCTCTCCTCTCCTCTCCTCTCCTCTCCTCTCCTCTCCTCTCCTCTCCTCTCCTCTCCTCTCCTCTCCTCTCATCTCATCTCCTCTCCTCTCCTCTCCTCTCCTCTCCTCTCCTCTCCTCTCCTCTCCTCTCCCAAAGATGGGATGGGAGACGCTGATTTCTAGTCTGACTTTCTCTATGACTAGGTCTATACAAATACATTGAAATGTCCTTTTCTGACTCAAAATATTTACTGACTTATTAACTTAGACACCAGCCTTATCGCCTGTCTCTCCTAGAGCCATGTGAGCCATAGTGTTTTATAATCCTATTACGACAAGTTTGATGTACTCAAAACAACCATAATAATCATTATTCGTCATTTCCTGTTCATTTCTAATCAGCATTTGTTATTTGTTGTCTGTTGTACATGATTCTCTTTTGATTTATAAAAATCATTCGACTCGGCAGTGATTTGCATGCCCTAACTACCTGTCTGCAGGTAATTCATACTGAGTGAAGCCACAGGTTGGCCATTTTGAGTGATGGCAGCTGATTTGCATAGTTGTGATTACATTGCCCTGTTGGCAGAGTTGGGTGTCATATCTCATTTCAAGTTAAATTTGTCACTAGATCGAAATCAAAATCTTTTGCTGAACTGCACTTTACATATTATGCTGCATTAACATGTTCATCAGGTTTATCTCAAGACATGAATTAATGAAAAGAATTATGTTTTGCTCCTCGAGGAGTGGACATAGATCTCTTTGTTTTCCTTTTCAGTGTGACTCAGCTATGATATTTATACATCTATATCTGTTTACTGTTGTACGGGCTGAAGACACAATGTTTGTAATGACGATCACACAAGTAACAGAGGTACAATTTAAAGGTCATTGTGTGAGTTGTGTATAAAGTAGAAGTTTCAGCTCACTGAAAGGTTGCCTCAGCTAAGTATCTGTTTGTCATAGATTTGTGGATTTGAAACCACAACCATTTCATCAGCTGAACGAGACAGTGTTTGACAATGAGCCCAGACAGATAACAGCGTCCTCTCTGTACATTACACTTTATTGGAGGAAATTGTCCGAGTGAGTCTGATTTTGTATTTAAATTGGCCAGTCAAGACACAGAACAATGCTGCGCAAATGATCTTATAAAGAGAGAGCATGGAGGATTGTTAGCGTAATCGGTTTGGAGCTGTGTGAATCTGCCTCTGATGGAAATATTTCACCACTGAGAGGAAGGCCATGTCACTCAGTTTGTCTCCAGCGTGTTTGGCAGGATGGATGTTAACAAAGAAAAAACTGATTTGTCCTCAAATTATGGCATGTTTTTTTTGCATTGGTGATGATTAGATAAAAGATGTGCTGCTGACTGAATGTGACAAATCAAAAAAAGAAACCAACAGAACAATGCGAGGCAGCAAACACACAGACAGTGGTAGTCAGCTTTCAGACAACAACAAAGCCAGTAAGTCGCTTTTTGAAATGAGAGTGGGAGCATTCGCTTCTCTTCATTACAACTAGAGTAGATCAGGGAGCGATAAAAAAACGATAAAAAAACTGAGAACAGTGACCTTCAAAGCCCTTAGACTCCCCACCTCCACCTGACCCTTGTGCTTTGTTCACGGGTTGATTCAATTGCTCTGGCCAAATGATGATACATCAGTTACTGAAGTGTTTTTCGAAATACCGATTGGTCTATTGATTGACGGAGCACGGAGCTTCAAGCAGATCATTTCATTGGCAGTTATTGACAGGTATGTGCCAGAGTGCGCATGTGAGCCGTCATGCTTTATGTGTGTCGTGTGTCATCGGTGTGTGCACGTGTTACCAAACATCATTGCACTGCATTTGCCAGTGTGTATAGGTGTCCATACTTGAGAAGAATCTGTGATGGTGTGTGAGAGGGGGAGAACAGGTGGTATGCCTCAGCGAGTGGGCATCTCAAGGGGAAGAGACATGAGATTATCCTTAGAGCGCAACAGGAAACTACTTAAACTCTCCTTGAAACAAACCAAGCACCTCCTTTAGCTACAGCACACATGCATGGGGGATTCACGTCATGCTTCAGCCTCAAGTATACGCTCTACTATTTGCTTATTTATAACAATTCTGGATATTCTTGTTTAGCCGGGCAGTTAAAATCATTTCAGGCATTTCATTTGACATTCATCGAACAATATTGCTCAATATTCTCATTTTAGATTAATATTCCCCAGTTTATTTATTTCTTTAATTTACAGGTTCTTTTAAATGCTTTGGCAAGATTCAGTAACAGCCAGACACTTTATACAACAGAGAATAGAATAGAGTTTCAGGTAATGAAGTGATTTTTTTCCATCTCACTAGTCAATGTGTCTGCATGTTGGTGTGTTTGCTTAAGGGGAGAAATGGCGGAGTGGGTTAGTGGTGTAGTGCAATATGTTCTGGTTCGTTGCATACCACACACACATACATGTCAAATATTATCTTTGTGAAGTCTTCCTCTCCCGCTCTCTTTTGTGCACGCTGTTCATTCCTTCATTACTGTGGTAGACCAGGTCTTTATTAATGAAGGGACATCTGTTTCATTAAAGCAGAAAGATGCCTGGGAGAGATAGGGATGGAGGGGGTCTAAAGACGCACATGCAAAGAGCAAGAGTGAGGGAGGGCCAGAGAGTTGGTGGGTGGTTGCAGGGGGTTTGAAGCTGAGTGAAAGAAAATAAAAGGCCAAATGAAAGAGGATAGACATGCAAAAAAAGAAAAGAAAAGAAAAGGGAGCGATGCCAGACATTTAGACAGGAAGCTCCTCATAAAGATTGATACAGTGTAGAAATGGGCCCTGGTCTCACATGTATACAGTTAGATCTACAAATCGCATATACACATCACATTTATCATCATAAAAGATTACCGCAGAATAAATTCCCTCACAAACACACACGACTCTGAGCCAGTATGAAGTAGTAAAACATTTCATCAGTCATAATTACTGCATGTAGCACGAACGATTAGTGAAAAAACTGCCAGCAAATGGCCACTTTAAACCACACAGAATAGAATAGAATAGAGCAGAATTGAAGACCAGTTTGAAATTGCCTGAAATTCAGGGTTTAAAATCCAGACAATGTGAAAAACATGTCTGTAAAACCCTGTTTAAGTGTTAAATATATTAGAGGGTCTCATCCGCAAAGAACCGTCAAAGCTGTTGGTCATGTGCACAAGGATGATGAGGGTGTATCTGAGTATTATTTTTGTACACACAGATACAGTACCCTGTGCTTTTGTGCATTTTTAGCAATTACTGTAAATAAGGGGTGATGTGAAGTCATTATCCTCTCAGCCAGACACACTACTCATCTCATACCTTTTAAATAGCAAATAGCTGTGCCAAAGACAGTAGTGATGATAGCAAAATACGAATTGTCTCCAAAAAAATATGTAAAGTGATAAAATAATGAGGCTGCTTATACAACACGTATATCTAGCCTGCGACTGTGACCTGGCAGTATGACTGAAAAATAAGGCTTTCATACAGTCTAAAAGACTAGAAGACTGAATTACTGTCATTCTTTCTATAATTGCATGATACTGTAATCTAATTATGTCTGCAAATTAGAGAATGTTTAATTAAAATATTTATTCTCATTCAGCCTTATTATATAATTGCTGCAAATTTGGGTCACAGAACAGACCAGGTGAAGAGGTAGGTGTTGTCAGCATAAAGTCAAAGACCCAGTTTTTACCGTATCAACAACAGCCTCGTTCTGCCCTGTGCTGTCTCATTTGCGTGAACTCTTCTCCTCTCTTTCTTATCGGTCATGAAAATGCCAACATGTGATGATACTTTGACACACTACCTTGTCCTGTTTTTACCTTAACACCTAGCCTCACACATTTGCTCATATGTCAGCTGGTGTCCTAAACAGACACGTAAACAATAAGAACAGAACGATTTAATGACCAGAATTAACAACATCCATTTGTTTTGCGAATTTGTACTCGACTAAATGTGATAAGTTGTTAACACCTGTTGTGACTCAAGAGCTGATGGCCTCCGCTATACCTGGCAGAGGATGTGTTACATTTTCCTGACAGTCCTTTATAGAATGAAATTAAATAGAATTGAGCGAGACATTCACAACTTACATTCACTATGGTCCTTAAGGTAGAAAGAATTAAACTGCATATAAAATTTGAAACAACTGTGACGTAGAACAAAGTAGAACTGAGAAAGAAGAAAAGGAGCAGTGTTAAAAAGAGTGGAGGTGGTTTAAAGAGGAGACATATAGAAATAAACTGAAATACAAAGAAATAAAGTAAAGCTAAAGTGGGGAAAGAGACCGTGTGAGTGTAGTGCAGGGTTGAGGTCAGTCGTGGACACAGAGGTATCACACACATGCAAACTCAGTGGCCAAGGTCAGATAGTGTCACAGTACGATCACAAGGTCCCTGCAGAGGACCAGGTTATAACTGACAGCAGTAATTAGGCTAATTAAAGCAACAAAACCATCATCACAGTGGGTAATGACCTGGGCAAGCCAGCAAGGGTGATGGATGGGAGATGGATGAGAGAGTGAGTGCAAAGCAGGTAGGCAAAGGGTATTAATTAGGGTAAGGCTAAAGGGAATGATGGATGAATTAGTGTGAGAGCAGGAGAGTGAAAGATAGAAAGGCAAGCATTTATTAGCAGGGTCATGTGGAGAGAAAGGTGAGAGGTGTGGATAAAAGACCCAGGTAGGTGAGTTGTTAGACACCTTTAATCTGTCAGTCTTCAAGAGCCTGTTGAGCAGTTACTTTTGCTTTGGTACGTACCAACACACTCACTGAAAATACTGTTTGTGTGTGTGATGTATGTAATACCATAACGCTTTTGGCTAATTCACATGTGTGACTGACTTACTGCCCAAGACACAGTGTTTTCAGTTTATGCCAGGATAGTATGTAAATCTAATGGAAGAGACTTTAAACTTGCTTGAAACATCCTTCCAGATCAACAGTGTGTAAGTTTTATTTGCCTTTCAGTCTAGTTTACTGCACAACGTTGCTTTTAGTTTGAAGTAAAAGAAGTAAAGAAGTTGCAACATTTCTGACGTGAATCTACCATCAAACAACAATGTCTTAATGGCGATTTCGGTGTGTGTGTACCCTAAAGCCATATCTGTACCAGCTCAGCACCTCATTTGGCCACATACTCACCCACGCACTGAACCACTCACCCACACACTCACTTCATATGGAGTTAAATGTCTTCGAAGCAGAGGACATGAAAGACTTTGACATGTGAGTGAAAGACTGACATACACTCAGGGGAGAAGAAATGTGGGAATAAAAAGAATTGTGAAATAGAGTGCAAGAGTGAGAGATGGTAAGAGATGTAATTTTTTACGCAGGATTATACATCACATAGTAAATGTCAGGTGCAGCAGAGTGCACCATCAGGCCTATATATAAGAGCATATAAGGGCATATGTGTGTGTATTTAAAGAGGTAAAGGCCTTTCATGGATAGTGTGGTAGAAGTGGATCTGACATGGACTTAAAATGGTTCCAGAGCAGATAAAATATCACATGTTCTGTAGGAGCTGGTGATAATATGGTTGAGCTAAGTTGATGCAAATATATTTTTGTCCCTATGTGGAACGTGCCTACAGATAATTCACGTACATCTACACACAAAAATGCCACACACACACACACACACACACATACTCACAATATGGTAGGCTACTGCATACTGACAACATCCTCCTTTCCCTTCTTCCGCTGCTCAAATTTAGAATGGGGGTAAAACGAACAGTTGTAAACTGATCCTGAAACAGGCCGTTGCTCTGGTTAAAGAACTGATCTGCACGGAGCTGCTTTGCCTCTCTCTCTGAAAATGAAACATGAGGTCTGCTAGTAATTCTGTCTTGCTCTTTTTGAACTCTTTCTCCGTGTCAGGTTTAAGAGTAGGCAGTAGGTGGGCGTATGGACGTGATACTGGTGCAACTCTGTGTACGATAAGTGAGATATAATAGGACACCACCTTGACCCTTTCTTTCTCGGCTTATCATGTACATTTCAAAATGTTGATCTAAACCTAGTTATGGCTGTAGCAAAATAAAAGTTTGAAGAAATCAATAAATCATGGACAAATGGATTGATTCCCTTTCTCTTCATCTCTCCACGGTTGTTTGATTACAAGCCTGCCCAAGCATGAAGAAGCCTGTGTTAGCGCGCTGAGAGTCATGTTGCTCTGCCCGAATCCTCTCATTGTTCGCCCATTTAAGTTCTGCTAGGTGTGACCCTGGCTAACCTCACTAATTTTGGAGTCTGTTTTCTTTTCATGCCACAACTTTGATGTAGCAACAAGATTTCAAATCTGCTGACAACAGGGTGCTTATATGGGACCCCACAGAACACAAAATTACATGTAGGAACTTAAGGTAAATCTTTGTCATCTAAAATCGACAGGATAAGACAATTTTGTGTTAAAGGTTAAGCCTAATATGCCTCAATCTGTCCCACAAGGAATAGTTGTAAATACAGCCCTGGATCACTACTTTTGCTTTGTCAGTACTGCTTCATTCTTAGATCACTTTTTGGTAATGGCATGGGGAAGTATTAATGACTCCCCACTTAGTGCTATCTTCAAGTTTCCATATGCTTGGTTTGTTTCATGTGACTCTAAATGATTTGTACGACAATGAGTCGGTGCCATCCTTTTTGGTTTGCATTGGCTGCTTGGTTTTTCAGGCAAGCCGATTAAGCTCTCTACTAAATGGGCCTCAACAGCTGTAATGGGTTTTTCGTTGTTCCATAATGGATGAGAAATTATTCAGAAGGTCAGATCATCATTGATATCTTTAGAAAAAAAAAAATCATGACCCCTGGATAACTGCCCTTTTAAAAGGTATATTTTGTGCGCTATTATCATCACTCTCTGCCTTAATTAATAACAACTAAGTTTAAAAAAAAAAAACCTGAAATTCCCACTTTGATATCATGAATGAAAATTATTTCTTCTATAATTAAGGATGGATATAGCAAGCACCGTTTTCAGTTATGAATGCATTTTATTCTTTTTAAAGCTCAGGCATGGATGGTAAACTTGTTATTATGCTGAGTTAAAAATACGTATGTATGTATGTGTGCATCCTGAATAAAGTTTAAGGTTTAGCTGATAAAATCTCGGTTCCCCGTGTCTAAATGGAAAAGGGCTGCAGTCAGCAGTTGGAAAGACTCGTGTAACAGAGATAAAGCTGGAAAGGAGCAGAAGAAGAAGAAAATAGGCTTAATTTAGTGATTAGTTACTCCCACGGTTTTTTGTGGTTATCAGTCAGTAACTGAGAGAGAAGAGCAACAAGAGCAAGTGAGAGACAGTCTCTTTCTTCCAGACATCAATCAGTCTTTTTTGACCCTTATTTAGAACTGACTCCCTGTATATAGCACAGAAGTCAGGAAAAGTTTTATTGGGAGCCGAAGTTACACACAGAGACACATTCACACGTACAAACTGCTTTAGCTTCTAAGGCATCAGACTTTTCTGTATAAATAAACAGAGCAATAACCAAATACTCAAGGAAACACAAAATAGGGGATTGAATTTAAATAGACTTCTAACAATAATAGACATTTAAAAAATAAATAATGATGGACAAAGTGGACAGCTGGTTATGTCATTGTCATGACACTATCCGATTCTTTTTAGGTCTTTATTCACGGTGTATAAAAAGCTGAAAAAGTCATAAGACTGCAAGGAGTTTACACCTGTCAGGCACATTTACTAACTCTTCCACAGAGAAGAATAGTACAAGGGTGCATTTGTTCGAAATAAAATAAGAGCAGTGTAGGTAATTTAGGACACACAGTTTGTCAGGAAGGAAGAGAATTTAGGACACATATTTAGAAGGAGCAGGAGAATTGGGACAGACATAGAAAATCTCAGAGTTGCCATGGGCACCAACAGAAAGGAAACTGGAGTCCCTTCAGTGTAAGCATACACTGCTTGTAAAATTCTCTAAGGCATTTAACCTGAAGGCCCTCAGAGAGACTTTCTCTAGCAGGCACTGGAAGGCACTATTTTTGTGCAAGGCTTACAACAATACGGATAATGGTAGAAGCTACAGGATGTACTATTACATTACTCTGCAGTTCCCTAAAGGATTCTGTGTTAATTGGATGTGTTCATATCACTTGAAATGTTAGCTCTGATACTTTCCTCTGTGCTCATGTAGGTTTCCTCCCATAGTCCAAAGATCTGGTTGTTGAATTTGAGGCTCCATATCATGCAGCAGCAGAAGAATGAATGTGTGTTAGCCACTGTCCAGGGTTTCTCTGGCCTCAGCCCTGACCTTAAACAGGAAGGAGCATGAATGGAAGTTGCTTGAATCCATTCATCTGTGTGCTGTGGAGATTTTAGCTCGTGACAGATGGAGGCAGCATATTCAGCAAGTGAGTACACTGAGAGTGTTTAAGTAATGTTTTGAGACGGACATGTCCTGTGAATAGACTTTCAGAGTGTGTCAGTAACAGTGTCAGAGCCAGCAACAGCATGTTGTCACTGATTACTGTCAGCTGTATCACACCTCTGTGAACAAGTGAACCGCAGAACTGGACAAACAAATACACAGCAGTGAGCTTTTATCCACAATTGTGAGGTTGAGCGGAACCAGGCCTTCTAGTTACTCAGTAATTTTAACATTTTAAATCTTTACCACGCCTCTGATGGGCTGCTTAAAAGCACATTTTTGTGCAGCATTTGTTCATCCTGGAACTGAGGCTGATCAATTCAAAAATTTCACCAATGACAGTGAAACAACTGAAAATTTTCTCAGTAGGGCCACTATACAAAACACTGCAGGAAACTAAATGCTGCCACAAAGCATTAAAAGAACGCTGAGATCTAAGCTTTATTTTTCTTAACACTGAGCTGTTCAGCTGTCAAACATCTGTGAATTGGAGGCTTTTATCAGCAGTTACTGATATTAAATCACTTGGATCATGATTGGAGCAAAAATGCTCGATCAGGACATTCCCACTTCAAGGAGCTTTGAATGATCGTTCACATGTCGACATCTATGAATGAGAGTGTATGGCTGTGTATCATATTGGCATATTTCTGTGTTACTGTGAGTATCTGCTGGCAAAATCTTTTAGCTTTGCGCTGTCACAGGCGTGTTCGAAACAGTCAAAAGTCACATTTACACACACACACACACACACACACACACACACACAATTATTTAATTATTTGATGCCCTTTTGAGGACTGTGTGAATGTGTTCAGACTATAGATAACTGATATCTTCTAGCTGTGTTGCACGAGGTGTGGAAAACACCCATATTATTTGTATTTGTAAAAAGCAACATGAACTGAGGTTTAATCAGCCAGCATAAGGAACCTGTGGGGCCTTGAAATGTGATGGAAAAGGTGTTTTGTACTTTAATAAAAAGAGAAAATACTTATGTGATGAGTTATCTTGTGTTTTATATTTTTTTCTCATTTAGATGAATTTGTATAGATTTGTTTTCGCCACATGAATTATCCTTTTTTTTTTATTTATTTTTTTTAAATCAGTGTCAAAAAAGCCTACGGTAATTACATCGTCTGTGATACAATTTTGTAAACAATAACAGAGGAAAAAGTCCAAAGGGGATGAATACTTTTTATAGGCACTGCATATGTGTGTGTACAAGTGCTTTCTGCAGGCTGAGATGAAAGGCCATTTGCCTTTGAAGAGAGGCCTGTATCAGAGCTCTGCACTGCTCTACATACTGCTAGAAACCACAATCCTTTTTTTGTCATTTTAAAAATTTATTTTGAAACTTGGCTTTATTTTATTTATAATTTTTATCCTTTTTTAGAGTGACATGATGTCATGTTTCATTGTCTTGCCACACGTTGCCTCTGTCTCTTCTGGCTTTTTTCTTCCATGATTATATTTTCCACATTAATACTTCATGGCTTAGTCTGAAATGTCTGTGCTAAGGTTTGAGTTTCTGAGTTTTTTATTGTTTCAGTTTCTGTAGGCAGGTCCATTAAGACTAGTAACAGATTTTATATTGCCCTAAAGACTTGTAAGAAACTGAAGAACTATTCATGTTATTATCCTCCCCATTCCTCTCTACCACACAGACATCCCCAAGAGTTACATTCAATAATTTTGAAAAAATTAAAAGTGGGAAACAAAAATTATATTTCCCCTCTTCACTCTGTGGCAAGCAGCTAAATAAATCTAGCAAATATCACAATGAAGCTTTAGAACAACATCAAATAGCATGTTGACTGAAAAAACAAATTGAGAAAACATTCAACTCCAATAGCCTCTTACACAAGTTACTGTAATCTATTCTATAGCTGCACATGTGCACGCCCATACAGTCAAATACACATGGGGACACACACTCGCACACAATAAACCATGTTCCAAGCTATTAAAAAAGCAATTAGCTTGAGCTTCATAAGAAGCAAGATTTGGAGAAAAAGCCATGGGAGTTACATATTAGCATTGGAAAGAGAAGCATGGAGGAGGAAAGGAAAGGAGAGAGGGGTAAAAATAAGCTCCATGCATTTGAATTGGGAAGACTATGCTGTTATGTCTGTGTATGTGGAAAGCAGCAGAGGGAGATGATCAAAACAGGTGTGCTTGAGTTGGTGGAAAGAACTGGTGGGACGCCAACAGAGGCAACGCATGAGATGCAAGACATATATTTAATCCACATGAAAAATACAGCACTCAGACACAGAAGAGGACAAATTGCCTGTTATTGCAAAAACCAGCCAAAGCTGGTTTGCCTCCAGCGTTTGAATTGAAAAAGAAAAAATAGAAAATAATCTTTTTCATTGCCGCTCGCTCTGTTAATTACAGTTAAGATACAGCCTATAATTGAGATTTAATGTCTTCCTTTTGTTACACTTTGGTGCCCAAAGTACAATATGGAGATGCTTATATGTTAAAGATTGTGTTTGATAGAAAGTTGAGATGCTGGTCAGCCTCAGAGAGGATTGAATTCAATTAATTGAAAATTAAGTAACTTAAATAGTAAATGAACAAATACTAAATTATTTCTTTTCTGTCTGCTGAGCTGTCTCTCTCTGTATATGTGCATGCAGTTGAAATTGGGATGAGTACAAAATGAAACCCACTATAAAATCCTTACATTTATTGTATTTATTTATTTATTCATTTTCAAAGTTTATAGTTAGGATGCTTTCAAGAAGTTGTTTCATTGTTGTTACTGTACATGAGAAAAACCTTTTCTCTCCAAACACTTTGCTGATTAAACCAACAAATATACGTTTGTTTTGTCACAGGGCATACATCTTGTGGAGTAATACTTTTTTCATGTATTTATTTGTCATCAATCAAACTTTATGACAATGCATAACTTACAAACCCATTTTCTACAAATTATACACAGAATTTACCCTTTTCCTGAATAAATAATGACCAGAGCTGGAAGAAAATATGGAGAAACCATGTCAAAGATAACATCAATTTATTATGTTGACTGTAGTCACTGTATTAACTTTGAAAACCAGGCCAATACTACTAGTTTCATCCACTGGTATAAGTTTTGCATCCTGTTTCAAACATGAAATGCAATGGTTCATTCTTTCTCTCAGCTACATATCCCCATTGAGCACATGAAAGCCAATTACATGACTCTCATTAACTCATAGTCGTCCCCTTTGAACATGGTTAATCATGCTTGGAGTGCCGAGAGGATAGAGATTAGGAGGCCTGAACACACACACACACATTGTTTATTTAAACTGTGGACACATAAACACTGATGTGAGATTTGACTTGAGAAGCATCAGATGAATGACCCTGCTTTTTTGGTTGTGTGTGTGTGTGTGTGTGTGTGCGTGTGCGTGTGTGTGTGTGTGTGTCTCACTAACACATGTTGGTATGAAGCCAGATGACTAGAAGGAACACTGGTTCATTAAACACATGCAGGGCATTGAGATCACAAAACACACAAATTCAATATACAGTGGAGAGCATGTTAAATCAAGCACGCTCCCAGTATAACACTCCCTCAGACATGCATCAAGACGCGGCACAAGCTTACACACATGCCAGAGGAAACACAGACACATGCACACTCAGAGCGCAGGGTGGTCTAACTGGGCCTCCGTGATTCAGGACAGATTCAGGACACTTTGGGTTCATTAGTCAAACCAAAGTAGGACAGATACCTTTAGAACTTAACTCTTCTCTTCTCTTCTCTTCTCTTCTTCTCCCTCCTACTTAGCCTCTCTTCCTCTCTTTTATCATGTTCTCTCTTTTCCCTTTCTTCTCTTGACCTCCTCCTTTATTCGTCTCGTTCTCCCTCGATGTGTATGATCTTTTCCCTTCTTTTTTCAAAGTCTCCTTTTCATCTGTTGGAAACATAGGGCCATCTGTAGCAGTTCTAGCCCTCTCTTTGTTCTCTCCATCTCTATCCCCTTCTGATAACTCTTCCTCTCTCCCTTTCTCTCACTCTCACTCACTTTCCTTCTCTCTGTCTGTGTGATACACTAGTGTGGACGCAGATACAAGCTGTGAGTTTGATCTGAGACAATTTGCTGCAACATTAATGAAAGCATAAACTCACATGAATATTGATGAGCTATTCTTTTGGAATCTGCAGATTCCGGATGGCCGGGAGGCAAAATTGTAAGACACATACATGCACGCACACACATGCATTCGCACGCCCTTGCGCGCGCGCACACACACACACACACACACACACACACACACACACACACACACACACACACAACACAGACAAAGATGGAATATTTCACCGACAAATATTGCAAATGAATATTCAGTGACAACATGAAATCTGAAATTGTTAGGGTTTCTCATGTTTTCCCCCTTTGAGCAAGGCAACTCAGCCCACTTAAACACACACACACGCATACACACACACACACACACACACACACACACACACACACACACACACACACTTACTCATATGCTTTGGTTGTGGTGTTTGTTTCCTCGTGTTGATTTCACATGCTAAAGAGAAAAAAGTTTGCATGAAGAATCTTATTTTTCATGTGTGAATACATCTGTGGATAAGTTTTTGTGTCATAAGTCTTGCTAGTAAGTGCTAATGTCTCATGTTGTGTGTGTGTGTGTGTGTGTGTGTGTGTGTGTGTGTGTGTGTGTCCATGTGTGGGTGGTTATATTTGATTTGCAGTAAGTTAGAAAGTCAGAAAACCCTTGATTCATAATTTCATTCTCGTTTAATTATTCACACAGATAGTTAGATATTTTGGGAATTGCGCATATTGGCTTTCTTGCTTGGAGTTAGATGTGAAGATCAATACCACTTTCATGTCCCTATGCTAAATATGAAGTTAGCGCCAGCAGCCGTTTAGCTTAGTACAAGACTGGAAACAGCTAGTTTGGCTTTGTCCAAAGGTAACAAAACCTGCTTCCAGCACCTCAACAGCTCATTTATTAACATATTTTAATGTGTGTGTGCAATCTGAGCAAAAAGTGAAGTGTAAAAACCACATGCCGTGGCTTTATGGTGGTTATGTGCCGGACTATTCTTTTGGGGCTGGGAGAAGTAACACCTTGTAGTCTTGTCATCACCATGATGTTGCCAGGCAACCATTGAAGACTCTCATGTACCTTTTCATTTAACACATATAAGCACAAAATACCCCAAATTTTTAATTGTTCCTCTAATCTTAACAGTTTAAGTCTTCTGCCCAGTGTATGACCATCCTGTTACCCTTTGTCTTTGTCCATGCGGACACGTGGGTCACCCTCCATGTTGGAACAGTTTCCGTTGCATAGTTAATTTGGTACTGTTCACAGAAATAATCAGGCAGAGGGACACTCCTATAGTTTATTAGAGAAGTGTGCATGTGTGACTGAGTGTTTTCCGCGTTTGTGTGCCTCTCTGAGTGGAGCTGTCAGTATGAGAAATTGTCTTTCTGTGCTAGGGGCAATTTTTGCCTTCACGTACCAAATTTTTAAAGCTTTCTTTTAAACTCCAGGGCAGTCTCATCAGAAATCAAATGTGGGCCTAATTTGTTTTCATGAAAGATAACAAAACTCAGACTGTGCCAAGTAAAAATGTCTAAACACACAGTGTGTATTGAATAACTTGATAAAATGAGAGTTGGTCCACCTCAGTTGAAATGCTAGCTGTGATTTATCTGTTATTTTGGCTGTGTCCTCACAACTTTAAGGGAATTTAATGAACCTTCAGAAATACTGCTGCTCAAACTTTCATAAACCTTTCTGGCTTTGCTTGATCGTGTATGTAATGTATGTGTATGTGAATGTGAATCAGTATCTTTGTATCTATAGTTCTCTTTCCTCAGCGCTTTTTGAGGATACGATGAGGATAATTAATCACATAATTAACCTTTTCTTTGTATTTCTGTCTTTCCATCCTTATCTCATCATTTCTCTTACATCAATACTGTTATACAGACATAGAACTATTCTTATTCTTATTCCTCTCTTTGTGTTGTCCGTCAGCCTCTTTCCTCATTCTGTGTTCTCTTTGCTGTTTCTCCTCATGTTTAATAAGTAAGGGGAGAGACATTCAAGGCCCTCAGGAAGTCGGAGATATGACACATGACACATGACACTTTGCGCTGCATGCACCTACACTCACTGATAAGGCACATGAACCTGTGTGTGCACACGTACATATACACACAAACAGTCATATGCAGCATATTCATCATGAATACCAGGAGTTGCCGTTGACAGATTGACTCCAAAGGGAAGTGAAGGACAGAGATTTCCGTTCATTCCTCGACCCCCTCCTCTCTCTTTGTACATGTTTAAATTTATTCCTGTCTGAGATTCATCTTTTACCTACTTCATCTTATCTGTGAGGCATCCAGTAAAATAACATGAGTTGTAATTTATTGTACATATAACACAGGGATTAACTAATCAATCAACTAATTTGCTGATATTTCTTCTTTTTTTTTTTTAAATTTAGCATCACAGGTATTTGTTAAATACTCTCGTCTAACTGCTTGACTTCTGATTTCTGCTCATATAAGGTTGTGTTATATTTCTGAACCAGATGTGCCTCAACTTGTTTTGGCACAGCAGATAACAAGTCCAAGTTTTACTCTTTCCACATTCGGATGAATAGAGAACAATTTGTGTTTTCCAGGCACTGAAAAATTATTCAGCTCCTGTTTTGCTCAGATTTGTATTTGCAGCTGCTGCACTCTGAGATAATCTTTCCAGTGAGGTCGGTTGGTCTGGGGCCACCGTAACTGCTACGCAATGGGCAGTGATTTAAATACTGCATTTTAATGTATCTGCCGATAACAAGGCTAAAAATGGGACACAGTGCAGAAACAATGACAATACCAATGTAGAATGTAGGCTAATGATCTCTGTGGCTTTTATATGAGAAAAGATTCAATTATTCAGAACAAAAATAGTTCATTAAAACATAATTAGAACAAAATAACTTTTGCAAACTAATTTTCCATGTCCAACCTCATTTAGAAAATGTGTCTCATTTGGAAAAAATTATGTCTTTCTGGATTCTTTCCAGGAGCTGTGCACCAACAATTCTGCTCAGCTCATACTTGTAGAGTATGTGTTTATAGGCACAAAATTCTACCATGAATCTTTGCTCAAAAGGATGGTTGCATTTAATAATTTATTCCTATGATATAGTGGCTGCAGTCTTTCTTTCTTTAGTGAATCAGTTTTTGGTTTTGTGCCAGTATTGGGCTGCTCTTGATAATCTGACACAGTATGCCAATCTGTAGCATCTGTTTTAACAACACCTCATGGACTATGTGTGTATATGGATGTGTTAAATTCAAAGTAATAAAGCCCATGTGGTCTTTCATAAGGTGTAAATTTTTCCAGATCTTCTTGCACTTAAGAGAGGAAAATACAAGCAAAGAGAAACTGTGTTTTAATTGAGACGTCCCTCCTAATCAAGCATCAACCAACAACAGTTACTAATGACGGCTGCACAGCTGGATCACCTGTCAGTTGTTTTAACTGCTCTGGGATTTGTATTCACACAGATAATGTGATGGACTGCCCAAACAATGAGGTTGCACTATTAGTGCTTTTTTATTCATGTCCAATATAAACCCAAGCTTTTTGTTCCTTAAAGGCAACAGCTTGACAAGCATCCACAAATGGACTTCAGACCTGTGTTTAGACTGTGTCCACGTCAATCAGTAGTTAAATTTGTCATTGTATTTCACACAGTATGCTCAGACAGTTGCACTTTGTCTAAGTGCCATACATCGATAGGTGTTTCTAATGGGCATGTTTACTTAATTGCTAGCACAGTGAAAGTGTCAGTATCTTTGTTGGGAGAGCTCAGTACAGTGGGATGCATCAATATCAGGCTTCGATGTCAAATATACAGTTCAACTAATAAAGAATTCAATTCAAGAAATGAAAAATGTACCAATTTCTCACATGAAAAGGATGATGTAGGAATTCCTGAAAACCAAGGACTACCTCTGAGTGTGACTACACAGAAGGCTGTATCGAACTAAAGTCAGTAAAGATTAAATGCATATTCACTTGAATGGGGAAGTGTGTCCAAACTTTTGACTGGTACTCTAACTCGAGCCTTTTCTGTTACTACAACACAGAATGGCTTTCACACATGAATTCATCATAATTTTCCCTGCACAGCTGTGATCTTTCCTATAGTGGTATCTACGCAGATACTCTGGGATTTTTTGCAAATGGGTTCGTGACATCTGTTTCTGCTGCCACTCAGCTATAGTGGAGGTAAATACAATTTCATTATTGGCCCACACAGAATGAAAAAATGATATTAAAAACATTCAGTAGCAACATGTCTTACCAGAATGTCCCTGTAAGTGGATTTCCACAGACCTCACTGTGAACAGTTTTCATTGAAACTATTTTCTATGTGAGGAATGGTCTCTATAAAAACTGTTGACACTGTCTTCTGTATTTATTGCCTCCACAAATACTCACTTGTCTGGAGCTAACTGACCAAATAAGGCCTAAATGGGGTTTGTGTTTGTGAATCAAGGTGCAGGCCCATTCTGTTGCACCATCCCACAATGCGAGCCCACAGGACAGGCTTGTTTAGCTGTGACAAACAGGTACTTGGCAATTTCATGACCCGAGGTGCTGAAGCAGCAGAGGTGCAGCGGGGGGTTGGGGGGGTGGTTGGGAAATGGGTTGAAATAGGAAGAATTAATTGTAGGTGTGTTACGAATTGGCAACAGTCGTAGCCAATCAAATCAGTTAATCTTATTTTCTTTAACAGCAGTGCATCATGGTACACTGACTGAATCCAGGCCAACTTCAACCAGGAGGAAAACCAATGTTTTGTGCAGGAGGTCACAGAAAGAAAGAAAGGAAGAAAGACACTGTGCCACTGCAAGGTCGCAACTTGGCACAACTTAACATTTAGCTTTCCTGCACAGTGACTGAATTACTCAGCAACTCCAATAACTGCTTGCATATCAAACACATTTTCCCATTTTTAGCGATGTCCCCATAGCACCATGTTGATCCACCAGAGTAGCTGTTGATAATAATCCTGTATCAAAGGAGAACTCTCAATCTTTCTCCTCTTCTCTCCGTCTTGTTGAGTGAAGTTAGGTTGCAGCTGGGCAGTCAGATGTTTTTTCAGTGTGATGACAAAAGTGGCAGCTGCAACATTATCATCAGGCCTCCCAGACATCTGATGGAAAAGTCTTCTTATTTCTGATTCTTCCTTCGACTCAACTTCTCTTCTCCTCTGCTTTCCTCTTCATACTTCATTTTTCAATCTCTCTTTTTCTCCCCCACCCCCACCTTTTAGATTTCCTGTATTGTTTCAGCTCTCCTGGGCTGTCACACAGAACAAGATGAGAAACCGGGGAAGCAGCTTATCAGCTGCGCCAACTGACAGGAGGATCGTTGTGTGTGTGCGTTTGTGTTAGTGAGACTGTATGTGTTGGTAATAAGGCTTGGTACAAACCTCTGTGTGCTTTGTGTGTGTGTGTGTGTGTACTTGCCGCAGTGTGAGCACATAACTGCATGAGTGTGTATGAGTATTTGTAATCAGTCGGTGCACTGATGTGGTGGGGGAGTCTTTGATATACACAGACAGTGAAAAAGAGTCTCGGCTCCCATCAGGTTCATGCTCCATCAGTGCTCACCATTGCGTTACAAGCCCCACTGCTCTCTCACACACGGACATACACAGGAAACGCACACACAGACACAGACACACACACACACACACAGCCATATGTAAATGTACACATCTGTGTGAAGATGCTTACACTCACACACAGGCACCGAGGCACCACTCCTGCTGCAATTCCTGAGGCCTCCCACATGAGATGTATCAGAGATATATCACTCTGACAGTCCTTACCACACTGTCATAACGACAGTCTTCATTGTTTTCCTTACTGTCAGTCTGTCAGTCTATCCTACCAAACTCCAGCTGTCAAGCCCCTATACTTTATTGTTAAAGTGTTACTTATTTATGTTGGTCCACATCCATTCCATGCCCAACACAATGTTGTTTATCACACCAAAAAAGTTAACTATAGCACGGAGTGACAAAAAAAATCACACATTATCAGCATTGTTTTGATCACACGAACATCTCTCGCCCCCCCCCTTCTACAAATGTCAGCACCCAATGAGCCTGTTGTTATATTTCTCGGAAAAGGTGTTCTGTATGGTTTGGATGAGAGAATCAGGGTATTTATCCCCATCTGAAGATATTTTATTTAAGAAAGCCGATAAGTGATATGTAAATCCACAAAAACTTCATTACCTTGAAACAGTATAGCAACACTTTAGTTTGCCCACTGTTAGACTCAGCATCATAATTCCTAGACTTGAAATACATAATTTATGTTATTAGAGAGATGGAGGAAAGAAATTATGTTTTTTTTTATGCTAAACTGCAACCTTGCAAAATAGTAGATTGGGTTGAAGGACAAAATTACAGGGGTGCAGTTTATGTGAGGTGTATGTGAGTAGGAGAATCCTAAGGTTTCTGTACTTTTGAAGCATTGTCAAGTGTCAAGTGTCCCTGGGAGATGACACAAGTGAAAATTCAAGCAGCAGAGTTTTGGAAGAGTTGGACATTTCCTATAGAGTTTTTTCCAGAAGTCCAGAGAGGATGCAATTTAAGTATTTGAGCCAGAAGATGTTTTGAGAGTATAAACTTGCAGCCCTCGAGACGCTTCTCATGTGGAACTGCAAGGATAGTGCACTGTGTGACGGGCAAAGTGAGTTTAAGTAAAATAATATATTTAGATTTTTTTCATCATTGCTTAACAGGGAGCCAAAACAAGACATGTTTATGACTACAGATGGGGACAGATGTGGTACAGCCTAAGCTTAAAAGTTACAGAGAAGTCCAGTAAAATGTTTGGGTGTTTGAGTGTCAGTCATTAATGGGCATGCATGCAGGCAACGTGAGGGATATGGTGGAAGCCTTGGGCACAGCTTTCCTGCCCCTGGAGCCTGGAGGGTGAGACCGATGGAAAAAGGAGAAGCCAACAGTGGTAGCCTGATTAAAGGTGGAATAATCCCAGGTCCACTGCCAGTTCTCAGT
This sequence comes from Seriola aureovittata, assembly GCF_021018895.1. Taxonomy (NCBI): domain Eukaryota; kingdom Metazoa; phylum Chordata; class Actinopteri; order Carangiformes; family Carangidae; genus Seriola; species Seriola aureovittata. The sequence goes on along the minus strand of NC_079368.1, from coordinate 27,823,504 downwards.
TAGACAAGGGAGGTCAAGCCAAGGGAATGTACTCTGACAAGAGTCCAACACTAGGTGTGGCCAGGCTTCATCATTGTGAGGATAACCCTTGGTAAAGCAATGTTGTCAACAGAATTTGAGGACTAGAAAGGTGTTACAGCGGGTATTCGGTGAACATTGGGGACATTTTTGAAATGTAGTATGGGGACGCTACGGTAAATTCGCACAAATGAAGCAACGCATTGTAATCCAGAGGAATAGTTATATGCACATGGTGAGCAGTGGTGACATCTTACAGGAACATATTAGGCAGAGAGTAATGCTGAGCATAGATCACATATTCTGCGATAATTAGACAGCACCAGCAGGGACCATGTTGACACCTGGGGGAGCTGCCAGGTGCAGCAATCAGTCCAGTTACAGCTGAAGCGCACAAGAAAGGGTAGTTAGCTTTATGTGCTGGTGCGGAGCTCAAATCAGGTGGATATGGAGATGTTGTTTGTGGCAGAGCAGGTAAAACATCAATCTACTCATTAACTAAACCATTACACATGTACAGGGTCCTGGGAGGGGCTGGATAATTGTCTAGTACACATAGGGGTAGATGTACTGTAGGTTACACGTGGACTGGTTGCCATTCTACCACAGGGTTAACACACATTGACATGGAAACACATTCACACCTACAGGCCACGTAGAGTTTCCAATTCACCTGACCGGCATGTGCTTGGATAAAAAATCAGATGTGACAAAATGAGCATGGCAGCACAGAAGAAAACCCAAATATAACATTTTCTCACTGTAAAACACAGTAGTGCCATTTCAATTTGGACTACTGTAGCTCTCATATGATTATGTGAGCAAGTATCATTTTAATCTTAGACCTATTTTTCTACTGCCCATTCTTTTTATGAGAATAATAAAAAGAAAACAAAAAAAGAGCAGAGGCAGGGCAAAATGATATACTGTAACTAGACATAGATTAAGATCCAAGCAAGGAGATGCTTGTCCAGTTTTGTTGATTTAATTCAACTGCAAAGGTGAATATTGGATTGCATTTAGTAGCTTTTATGTTCAGGGTGACATGGATACATGGCTGTTTGAAGCCTAATGGGTAATTGGGTTGTGGAAAATTGAGTTTTTATGACTTAAATTGGGCATTAAATCAGGCCAATCCCGTTCAGCCAAAATGAGCAACAGCACATGACAAGCATATAATTCCCAGCAATCCTTTAAAAATAGAAGTTGTGCCATTGGTAAAAGAAAAAAAAAAAAGTCACCACATGCATTAGGGTTATACCTACAGAGATGTCGGTGTACTGTACATACAGTTTCCATCTACTGAGCTGAGTGGAGATTATGGCAAAGTCAATGTTTAATAAGTAGACAGAATAAAATATACTTCATGGCTGATATTTAAACAGGATTATGATTTCAGTGGAAAATTAAGACTTTCTTTGGATACCAATGCAACCCTTGAAATTGATGGCCTTGGCACATTAGTTGTTCCTGCAGTAGCAACGGTGTCCCAGCCTCTCAACCATGTAGCTTTCCATCAAAGTGACTTTCTCTCTCCTTCCTTATATTGATGCTACTTCTCTTACACTCATCATCTCTCTGTGTTTCTCTTTATCCCCGTCTCTACCTTTCTTATTATCTCTCTCTTTCATCTGCTGTTACTCTGGGTCTGTGCTGTCACCTTTTACTCTCACTTTGTCCACTGTTGTTCCTCGCACTCGTCTGACTATCTACCCTCTTGCTATCCTCTCCTCCTCCCGTCTCTTCCTTTGTTGTTTTACCTCACTATTACCTGTGTCACCCCCTCCTCTTATTTCTTTGACCCGCTCTTTTCTCTTTGTTATGTTTTTTGTCCTATCTCTGTCTTATATCCCACTTTCTTTCACTGTTTCCTCCTCTCACATCTTTGTCCTTTTCTTATGCTTCTACTCCTGCTCCTGTTCCTTTATTCTACTTCACCCTCTGCTCCACAAACCTCCCTCCCTTCATCCTATCTCATTACCTAATGTTGTCTTTACTCATTCACTCACTCTGGTTTTTCCTTGCTTTTGCTTGTGGTTCTGGGCAGTGTTCACTAAGCATATTGTCACAGGCTGGTGGGTGAGTTTCGCCATGATTACACACACACACACACACACACACGTGTATGTGCATGCACACACAGACCTGTTGGGGATGGTGGTTGATGAGCAATGCCAGGCTCTCAGCATCCATGCCCATCAGAGCTGCTCAAGAAACCTCATTAGGCCTCCTGGCCACAGCATGGCACTGGCTTCAATACTTGCCAGCCTGCCTTTTTCACTGTAGGAAGAATTTGAAGTCCTGGGGCTATACACTTCTCAACATCGACAATCATAAGTAGTGACTTTGAATCACTGATGAGAAGTTCAGCAACTCCAAAATCAGGAGGCGAGCTCACTGGACGCCTGAAAACCAAAGTGAACCACGATGCTATCACCCCCTGCAGCTGTGATCCAGTGAGAGGAATCTTGCTGTTGCTAGGCAATATGTCATCAGCTGTCAATCACTCATGTGTCTAAAAGGTACACGCAGTAACTCAACAGCAGCTGAATTCAGGCAATCAACAAAAGTAGTAACAAACAAATCTAAACTGCAGCTGACACTTATTCCTCTGGTTCATTTATGAAGAGAAAATGTCAGGCTCTCTCTCAATAATGTTCAATTGTCTTTAAAAGGAACAGTAGTTACTGGCTGCTTAGAAAGTCACTAGAAGTCATCAAAGGACATTGTGGACTAATTTGCATTATGATTATACAGTATTTGCCACACTGGTCCTGCTCTCCCCAGGTGCTGAGAAGAGGATGGGGCTACACTGTGTATATGAAGTGCTGTCAACAGAGGCATCAAGTTAGCAACAATGGTTAATGTGTCCCTCAAATATTCACCGGTTTGAGAAGAGTCTACACTCAGCTCCCATATGTGCGTTTGAACATGTGCACGTTATGGTTTATGTGCCATATTTGATGTTAAGGTTCGCCATTTTTCCTCAAGGCTATTGCTGTAAATAAATTTGTTTTCTGTTCCCAATTTCTTTGTAGTGAAAAAGGCAAGAGATGACTCAGTCTCAGACACTGTAATATATTCAGGCCTTCAGCCACATTGATATGCAGTGGAGTCGCCCTGTCTGGGAAATTGTAAGTCTAAATATTTATCGAGTTATAGACACACACAACCCTGTTTAATACTTGTGGGTTGCAGCAGGTTCTTGTGTTTGGCTGCTGTTGCTCAATATAACAACGGCCTAATGTAGATAATTTTCCAGTAGTTCAGTGACAGGATTGAAGATTGGTAGCACTGTGAGCCGATTAGCTGTGCAGTGCATCACATTAGTGTCCTGCCTCGCAGTGTGTGCCTCCAGCAGGAAGGTCCAGGATGTGACATCCAGCCAGCTGGTTGGCATTTTGCTGCAGTGTGGGCCGGATTGACAGCAAGAGCGACATAAGCTCAACTTTTGTCTTCTCTTATACTCCATCTTTCTTCATCATCTCAGGCTCAACCCCACCCCAACTGTCACCACTGAAAAAAAGAAAAAAAAAATCCCCTTCCTCCCCCTCTTTCTCTTTCTCTCTGTGTGGTCTCCAGACTGCAGTAGCGTACCATCAATCCTCCGGCTGTCAGGGCCTATTCAGCCCTGCTTGCCGCTGGCATTCTTAAGCACCAAGTTACATAATGAGGAAAGAGAAAAGAAGGGACAAAATAAAGGACAGTGGAGAAGGTGAGAGATGAGAGAAGGAAGGTCACGAGGGAGGAAAGAAGGTGAGAGTCAAGGAAAGGAGCAGGCTTGGTGACTATGCTCATGCTTCGTTCTGTCAAAGATCAGCCTGCCAACTGTTAAACTCAAATACCCCCACAGCAGTTATCTGGGTAGCATTAGCATTCATTGAAAGAAACAACAATACAGTAAAACACTGACTAAACCTACTGAATGTACACAATAGCTTATAGCTCAACTAAAAGACAGTGTCCATTTCGAGAACTGAACCCCGTCTCATTCTTTGCAATTTTGCAGTTCCTTCGTTGCTTTCATAATTCAATTTCAACAATCTACTAATTTACTGTAATGGACAATGCGCTTTTATGGCTCGGGCCAGTTTTTGTGCCCTTTCCCACAATTTCTGCCAAGTCTGGTAATTCACAGAATTAGTTTTGATCTCTGAGGTTGTTTACTTGTTTTGTCCTCTCCTCTCTAGTTCTTACTTTGGTGGAATCACTAGCCTGACTTATAGGAGATTTACTACTACTGTATTTTCACATTTTAATGTGCTTTTCTGCACCATATAAGTTAAGTTTCACATAAAAATCAGAGAGACAGGTGAGATGTGGAGTGAGACAGCAGTTAAAAATTGGGAGAGTTGTATAGGGAAATGCAGAGGCAGGGAGGAGAGGGAAGCTAAAGATTGAAGATTACAACAAAGAGGGATGAAGAGAGGAAGGGGAGAGCAAGGAAGCTGCTTCAGGCTGAACAAGAAACTGACTTCCTAAGGGGATTGTATATTGATCAAAACCAGCAAGTTCAAAGTAAAGGTATGCTACGGCCTTGAGACACCAGGCCCAGGCTGCAGTTTCACCCCTTGTTTGATTGTTTGTTGTCGATTTACCCAGCAAAGTGCCTTTTGTTGATGTGGGAGACTCTGCTGTACTCACCTTGTCTGTGAATATTCAATGATGCTTTCTGGGCAACAGCACAGGAAATAATAGTTAGAGCTTTGTGGGTTGTTTCTGAGTGTGGACGCCATGTTTCTCAGCCTGTTTTGGCTCATCAAAAACTAATACAAACCAGTGCGTAGCACTCGTGATGTACTGCCTCAGAACTCAAAAGGGATTGTTTGTCTTTTCAGTTCTCACATAACAACAGTGTCGTTAATTATGGTTAAAGAGACGAGATCAAATTTACACTTCCTGGGTTTTTTGCACCTTGACAACTTTCTGTCACACGGAGAATAAATGAGCAAACAAATATGAATGAGACTGTCTGTTGAGATAAAGGTAGACAGGATGAGGTAGCATGGTTTGGGCTCACGCAGCATCAAGGCTGTAAAATGTATTTGGTTATCATCTAAATAGGATTTAGAGTACCATCCGTGTGGGTGTACTGTACTGTTATTGTATCTGCGCTGAACACCCCAGCATTTCACACTTTCAAAGAACCACAGGATTACTTTGTTCACACACAGAGTATGTGGGTGTCACAGAATATAAAGAATTCACATTTACAAACTTTTACCTCTCTAATCTCACTGTGAAGAGTTGGAAACTTTTTGGGTCCAATGCATTTCAGCCCCATGGCCTTCATTAGAATTAGGTGTGTGGGTGCAGGAATACAGAGCCATGGTGTGCGACTGATGGCAGTTGGAGTGCTTTGTTTAGGCTGGTGTTACACCTAGCTATAGTCTGTGTTGTTTTCTATAATTACTTAGCTGTAGTTTGTTTGAGGGGAGCAAAAGTCACAAAATAAATCTCCCAATCCCTCTCTATTATGAAAATGACTAAGACAGGCAAATGCTGTATAGGGATGTTTTAGTGTTTTAAAGAGCTCTTTTATGCAAACTTGGCCATTACCACATTGCTTTGTTCTTCACTGCCCAATAAAAACTAAGGCTGCAGGAAAGGGCCCCCTTAAATCACTCTGATTTACCCAGGTCCACGTGTGTGTGTGTGTGTGTGTGTGTGTGTTGTGTGTGTGTGTGTGTGTGTGTGTGTGTGTGTGTGTGTGTGTGTGTGTATTTATAGGACTGTGTGTGTAAGAGAGACTCTCCAGAGTGTTTGCACACACACAGGCCGCTCTGTCACTGGCGATGAGGCAACCTGCTTGCCGCAGAGCATGTACTTGAGAAAGGACACCTGAGTTTGTAGTCCTGCTCTCTTTTTTTTTCTGTGCCTTGCTTGTCTGTTCTTCTTGCTCTCAATTTATGCCCCTTTATCTCTTTTGATCACATTCTCACTTCTCTCTCATTCATTTATTCCTGTCCTCACCTATTTTGCTCTTTTCCTTTACTCCTCATTGTGATTGACCTTTTTTTCTGCCTTCCTTGTGCACTAACACATATGCCACCCTAGTTTTACCCCAGTTTTAGGTGTATTTGATGCACTGTATTTAATTAATTTTTTTTTAATTTCTTTCTCCCAAACTTGGATCAAAAAATGTCCCTTTGATACATAGCATATGTCTGTACAACCAGCTCTTGTACTGTGCCTGGTAATTATTTCTTTCAAACTTGTCTGCCAATTTGTATCTTGCATTCTCGCCTTACCTTCTGTTGTTTTCTCAAGTATCTGAGGGTGGAAAAACACTACCGATATTTTTTCGTAAGATTAGCAATTTAGCCCTAATTAAGCCGTCCCACATAAACCTGCACGACCACAGTGGATATTCAGCACTGTGGCAATTCCCTCATGTTTTTTCACAGCGCCCCTATGTAGAGAATTTGGCTGGAATGGAAATTCTCACTCCTCTTAATTAGATCAAGGATTCTGCAAGAAGTCTTGTAGTGTTTATCCACCCATTAGAGCCCATTAGAAAGCAGAGACACACTCCCCGAGCTCTTTAAGTAAGCTGTATAGACGACACACTGTTTGATGTTTTGGCAGAGCGCTGTTATGCTTGGGTTTTTTTTTTTTTGGTTTTTTTTTTTTACAGTTGGACATGAAAGGACACAACGGCTGCGATTTTAAAGTGCAGACTGTTTGGCTGCAATTCGGATTTTTTTAAAAGCCATATCAAATGAGCATATCAGAAACAGTTTCCATGTTTCTGTGTACTGTAGGTGGGGGATTACAAGCATCAGAGACATGCAGTATGGACAGATTAAGATTTCATTAACAAGTGTAACAGTCTTTTGTTGTCAACATTTCGTAATGAGCTGTCTTACACATGATTGTGTAAACCATTAAAGTAAAAAAAAAAATTTAAAAATTCTGAAATTTTCTCTTTCTTTGAATTAGATGAGAAAGAAAATCTTTGTATTTGCTCGTCATAAAGATCAGTATCAAGGACAGAAAGGTTCAGAGCAAGCTTCTTCACTTTTTTTTTCTCAGGACCTTGTTTACTTATCATATTTACCCCACCCTGTAGTCCGCACTGCCTCAGACTAAATTAGAGCCCAGTACAGTCACAGCTAAATCCTTATAGAATCCTCCCATACTTTGAAATGCAAAAAAAGCTAGAAATAGCACCTCACAGTAAGATATTAAAAGTCTGGTGGTGTTCAGGGGCTGGAAACTTTCACAAGTCATTGCACCCACAGAGTTTTCCATCCACAGTGTATAATTAGCACTACTTTCTTTTTACTGCATGAAGAGGACTACCTTAGATATAATTTGTAGTGTAATCTGTTCAGACCACTTACTTATTGAAAGTGTCCAGGTAGAAAAGGGGTTTGAGTTTTTATCTGCTGACCCCATATATACTTTAATTAAAACTGATACTTCAATTTGTCCGAGAAAACATTCATTCAAATCACCAGCGTGAAACCGATTACATCTGTATGTACACTACAAAACACAAGAAGGTGTTCTGAAGCGAATCTCACAGGCCATGTTACATCATTTGATGAGCGTAAATTGACACCCATAGCAAACATTGGACTTGTTATATAGACAGGCCAATGATATGTCACAGCTAAAGTTTCTCTGTCCAATAAGCATCATTTGTAATACACACTGTCTCACTTCCAGATTCTTTGTGATCCCCCACTTTCGCTCCCCCTTCGCTTCTTTAATTTGATTTCAGGTTGACAGCATTATCTCATGAAAAGAAGCTGTTTCATCTAATTAGCATTTCCACTGTTATACTGTACTTATTTGGTTAGCCGTGTTCTGGCTAATTAAGTTTCTACCTCTCACACCGAATTCCTGTCAACAGCCTTAACACAGTGATTACATTACGTTTAATATTAATTTGCATGCACAAGCGCTCAGAAACTTGATCACCTTCATACACATGATAGCACATGGGCATCTAAATGAATGCATGCATGCTCACACAAAGATGCATATTAACACACGTGTTGCAGACATACAGTATGTGCGCATGCACAATTACAGAGACACATGCTCATCCATATGCAAACAACTCGCAGCAAACACCCAAAGCCTTTGTGTTGGCAAATGTCAACTTGGCTTATTTTCTCATGAGGTTCAGTGTCGGATGAGATCGTATTACTTTAGTGAACAATATGCACTTGGTCCCACTGCAACCGTTTTGTGTGTTTCTTTCTGTGTGTGGTCCAGGTGTTACTCATGTCCTATATCTGTTTACACAGTCACATTATGGGGACTTGTCTTCATTATGTGGAGAAAAATCAAGTCCCCATAACTAAATCATTAAATTTTAAGGTGTAGAAGTGTTTTAAGGGTAGAGTTTAGCTTAAGGTTATGGGGAAATGAATGTAAATTAATGTAATGTCGTCTGTCATGGAAGTCATGGTGTGTGTGTGTGTGTGTGTGTGTGTGTGTGTGTGTGTGTGTGTGTGTGAAAGGGAGCTGGGGGAGAGAGAATGAAGGGGGGACTGTGATGAGATATGTTGCATAAGGGGGTGCAGTGGAGTGTGAAAGAGAACAGGTGGCTCTCGTTTCTGCCATCTAGCTTTATGTGCCATCCTCCCCATTCTGTCTTTGTGTGTGTGTGTGTGTTTGTGTGTCTTTGCGTGCGTGTGTTTGCGTGCGAGCGTGCGTGTGTGTGTGTGAGAGTGTGAGTGACAGAGAGAATAAGATCCCATTGCTTTGTGGGTGGGGATTTGCCTTTACCTTGAACAATACATGCATGTTACCTTGTTGGTTTGTCTCCTCGTGTGTGACTGTGTGTGTGTGTGTGTGTGTGTGTGTGTGTCTGTCTTTCTGTCTGTCTGTCTGTCTGACTATTCTTTAGTGAGCAGGGTTCCGGTTGGTTTAGAAACAATTAGAACAAGCTGCAGGAGCCCAGAGAGATCGTTCTCCAAATGTCACCCAATTAACAATCTATACTAAAACACACAACAGCGCTCTTTCTCATGCTGCCTGTCTCTCCATTTGTCTCTGCTTGTCTGCGTCTTTCTGTCTCTCTCCTATTTATTCCCCTAGGATATATCCAGTGAATTATTCTTGAAAAATGGCAGGTATACACAGAGACAGACGATGACAGAAAGCAGAATAAACAGCAGTTTTTTTTAATATCTGTCTTTATCTTTTTTCTCTTTCTCTCTCTCAGACCAGTCATCCAGGCCGGTGGTCAGGACTAGGCAGCAGCAGCATCCTGCCTCCAAGGGAGCGAAGGGTAGTGCGGGCAGCACTCGGAGGGGACCCCTCTAACCAGCACCTCCCCTATCATTATCCACCTCTGCATGGCCAGCCCTCTGCTTCTGAGCGACACACTGCCAGGGAGGAGCGCCACTGCCAGGGGGTTTTGGCACAGTCCACTGCCCGTAATCCAGCTCCAAATCTGGCTCCAGGCTCCTCCAATCTGTCCTCTGTCATTTCTGCAATGTCAGCCCAAGCCTCACCTACTACTCCAGCCCAGCTTCAAGTGTCACACCCAGGCCCGAGTCCAAATCAATGCCCAGGCTCCGGTTTGGCGGCTGCTAATCACACCGTAATTCCATCTCTGTCCTCCAGGCAGCCAGAGGCGGTGTCCTCCTCTTCTGAGTCCATAACTTTAGGAGGAGGAGGTGGAGTGAGTCTGTCAAGTGGAGTAAGGAGAGGAGGAGGAGGAGGAGGAGGAGGAGAGCACCATCCTCTTAGCCATATCCCTCGTGCAGTTGGGGCCAGCGCCTCCTCAAGCCTCCACAGTCTTGCAAGCAGAGGAAGCCCTTCTCCAAGCGTCTCATCGTCCGACCAAGCCTCCCCTCCACCTCCGACTCCATCCTCAGCCTCCTCCTCTTCTTCCTCCTCATCCACCACATTTACGGGTCGTTTAGGACAGCCACCTAGAGGCCCTCTGTCTCTGCATAGCTACAGTCGTAAAAATGTCTTCCTCCAACATTCCCTACATACTGCCGAACTGCAAGCTCTGACGCAGAGAGACAGTTGAGGGCACACAAACATTTACACCATCCCAACCATAAGCAGCCATATCACTGACTTAAGTGACAAAATGTGTGACTTTATAGAAAAACTGCTGCTCCTTCAGTACAAGTTGCTTGTGTTTTCACAGTCTCTATTCCCTGAATCACGAACTACATGCGCTTACAATCACACTTGTCTCTCTTCACAACATAGACCAACCATTTTCTGACATTTTGTTCGTAGATTTGTTCGCTTAAACATACACTCATATGCAAGTGCACACACACACACACACACACACACACTGGCTGTGAGTATGAAAAAGGCACTCACCCGTCTATCAGAACTCCCACGTTGTGTCATGCTGACAGTTTAGATGTGCTTACGCCCACAGACACACGAAGTGCACACAGACTCACAACCTCATATCCATGCATGCACACACACACACGCACACACACACACACACACACACACACACACACACACTCGCGCACGCACGCACTCACAGAGGTCTATTCACACACACTTACATACTCTCACACAGAGACATCATCTGTGATATCTCTGCCTCACAATCTGTACAAATAACAGGGTTTTAAACCAGGACAAAGACATGAGGTGTGTGTTTGATTGTGTTTTTGTTTATAAGATTTATTTTTAACAATTTATTTTATTATTTTTACCAGTTAAAACCATGTGCTGCTTAAGGAACTAAGGGAGTGACCATACTTTGTGCTTGTAAGAATATACTCTCACATTGCCAAACCCTACATCAGATCAACTCCTCATTCCTTGATGTCCACTTACAGAAGTCCAGAATAAGAGACATGTCTAGGTGAATATCTACATCCATTACCCATATACTGCATGCTTTTTAAAACTTAAGGAAAATACAGGTGAGCATTTTGTACTGCAACAAAAGTGGGGTCGAGGTGACTTTTAAAGTCTTTTGATAATGTTTCAGTATCAACTGTCACCTCAGTGTTTTAAGAAGGGAATCAAACATGCAATGACCTATAAGACATGAATCTGTTTGAAGAGTGTTTTGAAAACTAATTGTCTATCCTTCTACTCTCATAAATAAGGCATTACATGTTCTTTCAGCTTAATACTGGACCACTGTTTTTGTAGAAATTGTAGAAATACAATGTTGCAATATTACCCACATTATGTAGAAGAATCAACGTGTATCTGCAATGTTAGATTAGTACAGTACACAAGCTGAAAGGAAGAGTTTCATTCTAAAGTGAGATGTCTGTCATTTGAACAATTGAACTGAACAAAATTTTTAGATTCGCCACAACCAGCATTGGGTATTTTTTCCAGAATGGGTGTCAGATTTTGGAATGAAGCCTTTCAAATCTCCTTTAGGGCTGGGTATTAAAGAGGGATACCTACTGGTGCTTTGCTAAATGATAGTGTCAGTATTAATTTTTAGGAATCCAAAGGAAAAAAATAATGGGATTGCAGTTCACTGACACATTTTCTATGGTCATTTTACTATGGGAATCATTTGAGAAGAGTTGGTTTTCTTGGATTGTTCATAGAAAATTAATTGACAGAAAATAGTTTACTATATATAATGAAAAGAAATGAAACTGAAAAATGTTTTACAGTCTATTCCATTTGTAAAAGCATCAGCAAAGTGTTTTTCCAGTGATACCCAGTCCTTTTATGTTAGCCTTTTTTATCTTCCTAATCTCAGATGTGTTGGTTATCATTTTAAAACAGACCTAATGAGATGGCATTTGGTATAATAAGACTAGCAATTATGTTGTTTTGGACAGTGGGACACGTATTTTTTGAGTGAAATTTACATACACTGGAACTGCCATGACCTGCTGAGTCATACAACATTATTCACACTTTGGGTACGAAATGTGTCACAATTTAATAAGTGAGAAACCCACCTTTTTTGACTTCTGTGAACAACTGGACTGTATAACTACAGTACATGTTCAGTCTGCTACTGCTGAATATACACTCACCTTTTACTTTAATAGGAACACCATGCAAATACTTGTCAGGGCCTCCCATTGCTCTCAAAACAGCCTCACTGAGATTTGTCAGCTGCACATTCATGCTGCGATCGGCCTGCTCTATGACACCCCAACATGGTGTATTATCATGCTTGAAGTAGCCATTAGAAGATCCTAACCTATATCTGCAAGATTTTATGCACTGCACTGCTGCCACATGATTGGCTGATTAATTTGCTCTGTTGAACTGACGACACCGTTGAACAACCTTTTCTTTCACCATAGGATTTGGGGCAAATCTTATAATGTCAACCGGGAAATGGGAACCTGAGCACAGGCCAGAAGTTCAGAGCTCCCGGCATCTACAAAAAATGTTAGATTCTGGAGAAGTTGTTGACCTTATCTGTGTCTAAACGGCACTTGGCTTTAGGGAAGCTGTATAAATTGTGTGAGTGTGTTTTGTAATGCACACTTCATGAGGCATGGACCCGGTAGAGGTGAAGAAAAGCCTGAAGGAAGACAGCTCTGTTCCCACTGGTGGAAGCTACGATTCTCCCTCTGGTCTGCTTCATTTGCACGCTATTCACTTTTTCGTCCCCCTTTTTTCCATCATCTCTTCTCTTTCTATCCAAAATTTTTTTCCCCAGCTTATTTTCTCCCTGCCAGTTTATCCACTCCCCTTATTCCCCTTCAATATCTCCCTATACATTTCCCTCTGTTGTTTCCCTCAGCATCCATTTCTTTCTGTTCTCCTCTTTTTGGAGTCTGTTATCCTCCCTCCCCCTCTATCATGTCCCAGGTCTCTCCTTCCCTCCATCTCTCTCCCCCGCTTAGCCTACTTACCCAGAGCTTGTATTGTCATGTAGTGTATCTATCACAGACTCTGCTGCAGCCGCACTCAGTCCTGGGCATTGGGACCTGCAACGATGCTGATTCTCGTTCCAGCTTTCTAATCAGGGAGTAATTTTACACCCGGTGAATGGACAGCAGTAATGTGGCTCCTGAGGATCTGGACTCAGAACCACAGCTGTAATGTGAACTAAACATTCCCTGCTAGGTTTGTTTACAGGTGGTAGGTAGCAATGCTTTGTCACTGGCTGAGCTCTTAAGAAATGCTATTTGCATCCCTCATCAATGCATGTATCATCTGAAATGTCATGAGGGAATATTTTGCCCTGTGTGAGCTGCCCACTCAGATACATTTTTTTCGACCACGTTTGAAACAGCTGTTGTTGCTTCAGCTGTATTCAAGAGGCAGGCTGCCGGCCATGTCACATATCATAAAAGGAAAAAGCCACTTCTTAAATGGCACATTTTCATTTTTCCCTGTCCACTTGTAACAATGAAATGATATTGAATTTCACTGGGAAACAAGGGTCTACAATCATGAAGTGGATACACCTCACAAACCTCAGTTCTTCATTTTACATAGCAGCATGTTGTACATTTATTAGATTTCATTTGTTTGGATGTTATTTATTGTTTCTGCCTTATTTATATTTATTGTCATAGAAACACTTTCCTAAAAGCATCTTGGCACTAACAAATAAAGATACTAGTCACAAAAAATAATCATGATGGAAATGACAATAACAATAATCATATTATTATTATTATTATTATTATAATTTTAACAAATCAAAGATATTATGCTGTCCTAGCTTTTTAATGTGCTTACTGTAATATTTTTTTTCTTTTTGAATTGCTGTAATAAAGAAATTGAATTGTATAATTGTACATAAAACTGTTGATGTTGACTGTTCATGAATATGAACAGTTTGTGCTCACTTAAATGACACTGAATAATAGGGTTTGCATACTTTGGTTGTTGGCACACAAGATTAAAACACAACAAAAAAACAATTCCGTTTCAGTGATAAATGTCAAATGCAGTCGGAGGTCAGAGCTATTACCAAAGCATTTCAGGCTATAGTTACACAACACTTACAAACAAATCAAACTCAGTAAAGTTTGGCCCCATGTTGAATGTTACATGTAAAGGCCAGTTGACCCCACCCCCCTTGAAATCCAGCCTTTGCACTATGACTAATTCTGCTTGAGATGACTTTGAAACACATGACTTTGCAAAGTTTTACCTAACTGTCAGAAAAGTGGATGATGGTAATCTATTAAAGCTGCTTTTTTCAGTTCAGGATGAAGTGTAAGTATATAAATCTATTGAGTAGACTGAGACTGTGAGCCTCTGACCAGTTAGCTCATTAATTCATTAGGGATAATCTGTCCAAAACAAAGAAATCTCTCTTCACAGAGTCAGTTTTTCACTTTCTATGGTCCTACTAAACGGTTTTTAAACTTTATCTGTTTGATAAGAACTGTTTGATGGGCTTATTTATGGTCAAAAATCCTTTTGGTGTGTTTACACAAAGTATTTCTCTTCGGTTTCTCTCCAAGATGGTTTTTGTCACGCTCACAGTTGTCTGTTCACATGATAAATGTTCTATCAAAAGACTTCTGTCCACTGTCTGCTTATTGTTAATATTTAATACAAATAAAATAGATGAAAAATATTTAGTGGAGATTGTGATTTGATTTTTTATTTTTCCATTACTTATATCAGGCTTTTCATCATAAAATAAGGTGTGTCTGTTAAATGACTGGGACGTATTGAAGCAGAGAAAAAAAAGAAGAGCTGAATATATGGGACCGAGGCTCCATTGCCCAGGGTGGGTAGATTTGGCTGTACAAATCTCTAAAGAAAAGCATGAATAAAATCAAAGACCTTAAGGAGAACGTACAATAAAGCACTGAATAAAGAATCTTCGGGGCCGTCTCTCTAAAAGATTGAGAAAAACTTTTTACAGTTGCAAAATTTGAGTGTACTTTTAAGGTTGTACACAGTAGGTGCAGACAGAAGTAATTTTACCTCATTTGACATTAGCCTCCAACCTATTTGAGTGAGTTTTCATTTGGCAGTGACCATCAAGTATGGCAGTGTTTAGAAAATCAATTATGTTATAATATGAGTTTGTGTGTGTGTGTGTGTTTGGGGGGGGGCAGTAGATGTTGGCTGTTGACTGTTTACCCCTTAGGGGGGACCTGTGCACACTTCTCATTTCTGGACTCACTCAATTAGTGTTGGTGATGTTATGACTGGCTGACTAGTGCATGCACACACACACACACACGCACACACACACACACACACCCACATACACAATGGGGATTATAGGACAGCAGTTTTGATACTAACTTTCTATATTTGATATGAGCGCCTCAGTAAATGCACTACTTATCATCAGAGCTTTGAAGTCCAAGGAATCAAGTAATAGACAGGACATGTAAAGGTACAGGCTGTAAAGTGAGCTTTTCTGATTTTTGGCATGTAGTCCAAAAAGTCTATGGCTAAAATGTTAAATAATCAATGTTGACCTGCAGAAAGTTAACCGTCAGGCCGGTTTCTTTGCTATTTATTCCATTAGAAATTCATTATCTTGGAGTTTTGGATTGATGGTGGATTGATGATGTACTTGCTGACATTTAGTAGACAAAGAAATGATTATATTAATTTTCAAACAAGTTTGACCAAAACAGGTTTAAAACAGGGGGTCAATTAAGCTGGAGTCCACCCTCCTAACATCCAAGTTGCACCCTCAGCTCCTTTAGTATCACAGCGTTGCCAACTCACACACTTGCTTTTAACATCTGCTTTGATCAGTCTCATGCTGATCAAACTAATGTATAATGTGGGCTCATTTTCTCTGACTTTGTTAAATAGCTGTGGTCATCATCACACAGCAGCAGGATCAGGGTCAATACCTATGTGCATTTGGCGCACATGGCACAGCAGCAGTAAGTTAGTTAATTATTTAAATCCTCTGATGTGGTATTGTGACCATATGGTAGCCTTATTAACCTATATGCCTTTCAGCACAGCAAAGAGGTGATTGCTTCTGCGCACAGATTCACAGCTTATACAGTGAAATCACGGGAAACAAAACAGCCCTCTAATGAGTCCAGCACCATCAATTTTTATTTTCAGCAAAAGTCAAAATATTCTTTTGACTAATTTTTTCTCTTGCGTTTCAAGCTAAGCCACTGTATATAGTTGCTCAGTGCATGGGCCAGGGTTTGGTTTGGGCCTATTTTATTCAGTCCTTTAATTCATTTAAAAATGTGGCTTAATCCAAATTAACAATAAACGAATAAAATGTAATAAAAATGAAGAAATATATCAGAAATGAATGGCATTTAGTTTGTGATGCAGCATTTTAAATTAGAATCTCTTTCCGGAAATAGTGCCATTGTTACTATCTACATCCGCGGGACACAATTTGCATAGTTTTCATTGGAACTACTTTCTACTGAAGAAATAGTTCCCATTAGAAGTGATTGAAGTAAACCACCTCACAACCTCGAACCACGTTGAACCAGTGAGCCATTTTCTTCAATATATAGCATGTAATGTATATGTGCCGCGTTGCTGCTCTTTCCCACTTTACATTTGGGTTCAAATGAGTGAAACAGCGTCCTTTGGGTTGTAAAGTGGAGTAAATTATCGGCCCGATAATTCGCGGTGGCCTAACTGCGCTGTTTGGATTGGAGGCCCATGTGCACCTGGCCTTCATTGCTCACTTCACGGAACTGTTTGTGTTCAGGAGTTCGGGAACATGTTTGAAGAGAAGTCACTGAACTTTTGTCGCAGAAGTAGCAGCAACATTACTGGAAGGAGGCTACGTGAAAACCAAATGCAGTGACTGAAAATAGTGTTGGGAAGCTTAACGTTAGCTCCCTTTACCACGAAACTCAACCTGTGCTCTTGGCCTAAATGTGTGTGGAGTCTTCTGTGCTGAAGGATCTCGATCTGGACACAGCTATGCTCTTCAGATACCGGGTAAGACAAGCACAATCCCTTCTTTCTTTATATCCCTGTTTTCCCGCCAACGCTGGCCGTCAAAATGAATATACATTGCATTTGGAAAATGCTCAGACCCTTTCAACTTATTTTCATATTTTGTTTCATTGCAGTCTTACGACAACTGAAATACCACATCGACATGAGTATTCAGACCATTTACTATGACACTTCAAATTCAGCTCAGGTGCCTCCAATTTCTCTTAATCATCTTTGAAATTTTTCCACACCTTGATTGGAGTCCAAGGCACACACCTGTCTATATGTAGATCTGTGCCTCAACACAGTCTTGAGCTTTGCAGGCAGTTCCTTCCACCTCATGGTTTGGTTTATGCATTGTCAGCCCTGAGACCTTATATTAACAGGTGTGTGCCTTTCCAAATCATGTCCAATCAATTACATGTATCACAGGTGGGCTCCAGTGAAGGTGTAGAAACATCCCAAAGATGCTCAAGAGAAATGGGAGACCCCTGAGTTGAATTTCAAGTGTCATAGCAAAGTGTCTGAATACTCATGTCAATGTGATATTTCAGTTTTTCCTTTTTAATTAAATTGCAAAAATTTCTAAAATCCTATTTTCGCTTTGTCATCATGGGATACTGAGTGTAGATTGATGAGGGAATTTTTAAAATTCACTTTTAATTTTTTTTTTTTTTTAATTTAAGCCTAAAGTAGAAAAATGTGAAAAAAATAATTGAGGGCATCTGAACACTTTGTGTTCACATGTCTGTTTCATGTATCAGCTGCTGGGTCATTTGCAGACCTTTTCCACTGCAAATATTTTGACTTGTCATTGCAGGAAAAAGCGCAGGTGGTAATTAATATAGTCAATGATGGCTCCTTTTCGTTAAGGTATAAGCCAGTGAGACAGCATACATGATTAATGGAAAAGAGCTGTCATTTATTATTATTATGGATTACACTTGTGGCATCTATCCTATGACAAGATGTCTGCTGTGAAAAAGTTTGCGTGTGTGTGAGATTGTTAGAAGTCTGTGCAGATGGTGGTGGTTGCTTGATGACATTTTTTCATTTTTTGCATATACCCATATCCTATGTCTTTTATTTAGAACCTGTTATTGCACATTTTGTGTTGGGATTGCATGTTATTTAGCCTGATTTGCACAACTACCTGTGCTAAGCTTACATTTCAATGCATATTTTATTGTGGGATAAAAGAAAAAGGACAGTGCTGGAGACTGAAGTGTGATCACTGCTGTCAACAAAGTACAAATGTCTGAAGAACTTTACATTTTTGTGAATTTGGCTCCATGTGTCACAAGTGATAAAACAGGACAGTAGCCCCATGAGCTTTGCAGTAACATGTGACGTTAACTAGTCAAGTCTTGTACTTTTCTCACTACAACTTCTAAATAGATCAATACAAGTTTCTGATGCACTGCCAGACCACTCAGTCAGACTGTCGCTTCTGGCTGTTGGCTTAGTGTGCTGTGACAGGCACGCTTCCCTTATGTCTGCAAGCCTTGGGTGAAAGGGTGAAGGAGGTGTGTGTGTTTGTTTGTTTGTTTATGCCTTAGAGTGCTCTTAATTATTTGCTACTTGAATCTGCTTTACTATTCTGGCTGAATTTTAAGTTTGAATTTAAACCATTTTTGTCACTGTGACACCCGATCATTGATGCCTCCAGTTCCGTTGCCTGTGTGTGTGTGTGTGACTGTGTATCATAGTCATCGCTCTCTGTCACTGTGCTATTTGTCAAAATCAGTGTGGATGTGTTGGATCCATTTAGCTTTGTCTCCCATCTGCTCTTCCTTCCTCCATATCCGTCTCTTTGTCATTCTCCCTCTCTCCTGCTCTCTTTCTTTGTCTCTCTGAGCAAATCAGTCTTGGTTTCGCTCCTAACAGTCCAAATAAAACCTTATTATTGTATTGCATGGCCAAAAGGCTATTTAATTGCACACTCTGTGCCAAAGGCAGACACACTTGCACTCAGCGCAGCATGCAGCTTGGGTTAAAAGTTGAAAAAATTCCCCCTTGCCTGAAGTTACTGAGATAACACACACACATTGGCACACATAAATGCTCTCCCATCCCGTAGTAGCAGAGAGAATGCAGGGGCAAAGTGGTGGTTTAATGGAATATGTAAGCACATTCTGCCTGACTCATTGGGCCTTTATCTGACAAAGGTTTATGCAAGTTAGAATCTATGGCCGCCGACCAACGCTCTGAAATATCAGTAGCCTAACTATGCTATATATTGATAAATCCATGGTGCTGTCCATGGTGCTGAAGTAGCAGACAGATCTGTACTTTTTTTATTTGTCCCTTTTGCCAGTTTTGTCTTTGATCTGTAATATTATTTAAACTATATTATATACAAATTCTATATTAAATTGTAGCCTACATACTCTATAGAGTAGTGTCATCTTCATGATCAAAGTGCAAAGTAGCAATGTGTAGTCGCGGAAGTGCAAGAGGATCATAGAGGCACACTGTTGCCTGTAGTATTCCTTGAATATTTCTATGATCATTCAGTAGTTGCTGTGCTGCAAAATACAATTGTAGGGAGAGGAGGAATATAAATGGATAAAATGGAATTATAGAATTAGAAATGTCAGTGGTGGTTTAAAGCGTCCGGCAGCAATGTCCTTTGGGAGGTGTACGTTTTGAAAACGAGCACCTCTAAAAATCTGCGTTTTCCCTGAGTGTGAATAGCTTAGCCTGCAGTATCCAACCTGCATTTGGTTTAATATCAGTTCAACAAGGTTGGAGAATAACCTCCAAGCCTTCTGTCATAAATTTCTCCTCTTCTCAATCTCAGATACTTGATAATATAAAGTGTAGTTTCTTACATTTAATTATAAAGTTCAGTCTAAATACAGTTAGACTAGCACTCAGAATAGCACATGCAATTTGAAGAAACAAAATTGTCTGAAACAGTGAGCTTACTTTTTCTTTAATGTGAAGTTAATGTATGATATGTTGAATGTATATTAAGTATATCACTTGAAAATATATTTTATGCTATTTTAAGAGATATCAGTTGACATTACAGTTTATATTATTTGGCTTCTGTGGACATTTCAGCTTTGCCACAAAGTTTCATTCACTAAACATTTTCATTTATTAAGCATTTGGTTTGTGAGCTGTCTTCTTTCTGTCAGTCAGAAGGAGACACCCATATGTATGCTCTTGGCTAAGTTTGCTTTCCTGTTTTTCAAGGGGGGTGTGAACAAGACGCAAGAATGATCATTTCCCCTCAACATGCCTATGATAGACTGTGTGATGATTGCAGACCATGGGTAATCTTGGCTGTTTTACACGTGCGACTCAAAGCAGTCAATCAACCCTGCAAGACAGATAAAGGTATGCTATACTGAGCCAGGATCTCACTGATGTGCATGATTATGATTCATAGATGACAGCTATCTAAATATAAAGGTGATCATTAGAACTGTTTCTCTTCCGTTTCAGTTATAACTCGGTGTCCAAGAAAAAAAAAATGGGTTGTGGTTTTGTAGTTGTGGCGAGAATTCCTTTTGACATTTTCTTCACAAATTACACTGCTCAGATCTACGGATATGGAGAGAATCCAACAGGACCTTTAGCAAAAGTAGATGAGGTTTTACACTGGAAATTATTTCTTTACAAATTTAATTACATAAATACGTTTTATAGCTTAAATTTGTAAATCAAAAAATGTTTTATCTACGGATTGTTAGCTAATTGATTCTTCTAATTAGATAATCGCCACATAGAAGCTGTTCCCACCATGCGAAGCAATTTCATCAGTGTAAAGTTGGTTATGTATAGAAGGGACAGAACATCTTTTAAGCTGCTCAATGAACAAGTGATTTTTTTTTTTCTCTCTTCAGGCAGCTGAGTCAGTCGAGCATATCAACACTTAAAGTCCCATATATTACACTTTTCCAATGTTTTATTTGAAGTTTTGACATCCATAAGAAGATATATTTTTCATTTTAAGTACCAAAAATCATCTCAATGTGGTTTTACGTCTCCTCTCTTAGGCTTGTCTCTTGAGCTCTAGTAACAACAGGTCGGTAAGCCAATCAGAAGAGAGGAGGCTCTGAGCTTTTCTGAATGATCAACTAAAAAAATAGCACATTTTCAGTAAACACTCAGAGAAACCAAATGCTGCAAGATTGGATGGTGGGTCCAGGTGGGCTGGGCTTGGGGCATGGCTGAGAGTGATGACCTCTTTGTTGTGACATCACAAAGTTATGGAAGTCCTGGCGGCTCGTTTTAAGGCACAATTTATGAATACGGGCTGTGTGCATTCCTCTGTGAACTGAGTGCTTTGATACTTTCACAGTATTAACGTAGAACCTAGACTGCTTTGTAATCAAAGAAGACATGGAAATCTCACTTTATACAATATGGGACCTTTAACTGTGCAGAGTAGCTCATCCAAACTGAATTGAGAAAATCTATCAGTCTTTCATGAAGAGAAATGAAAACTGCATGGATGCACTTAAAGCTGTAATGAGGGCCAAAATTATAGCTGTCACGTCTCATGATAATAAACTTCGAAAGCAAAGGCTTCCGAATGTGAATGGTGAATTAAAGCAGATACAGAGAGACCACGTAGACACTATATATGAAGAGGCTAAATCAAACAAATAAATAGATGAAATAAATACACAAGATATACAAAAGTTATTTACAAAACAGCATTACTATGAGGTTGATGGGAAATCTTTTTTCAAATTTCTTTCTTGCAGACTACACAAACAACAAGCAGTACATAGTATATAAAAGATAATAAATCCTGACCCAGGAGAGATTTAGACGAGTCTAGAAAGAATCTAAGAGTTTATTATAAAATATTTTACTTTACTCCCAACCACAAATTAATAACGATCTTCACATTGAGTCATTTTTAGCCTCATTGATTTTACCTTATATTTCTAACGAACCAAATGAAAAATTGATAGCTGAAGTAATAGAAGAGGAAGTATACTCTGGAATAGGGAAACTAAAAGCAAATAATTCCCTAGTCACAGATGGTTTCATTTCTGAGTGGTATAAATCAGTGCAAGAATGTTTGGGTCCAACATTTAAAGCCTTTAATTGGGTGCTACAGAAAAGGGAATTTTTGTCCTCATGGAGGAATACGATAATTTCTGTCATACTAAAGGACTGGAAAGACAAAGTAGATTGTGGTAATTATCATCCCATTAGTGTATTAAATGTGGACTATAAAATGTTCACATCCATACTGTCCAGAAGAAGAGAAAATATTCCACCAGAGCTCATCCATTTAGGTCAGACAGGTTTCATCCAACAAAGTCAAACATGAGATAATATTAGGGGAACACTGCACATTATTAGTAGATGTGTCACACACAGGATTTGGCTTTCGTGAGTCTGTTTTGAAACAGATGTGCAGATCAACAACATGTAATAAGATTATCTCTAGAATGTTGAATGGTTAATGGCATTCTCCAGTCCATCAGGGACGTGGTGGCAGATGTTGGACACCGTGGGATAAATGACACCAATCGTTTACATATTTTCTGGAATTGCCAGGTTTTTGTGCCTTTTTATTGGCAGGAAATCCATAAACATTGATTATGTATGTAACGAGTCAACATTATGCTCTAAATTGGTTATCAAATGTACTACCCATCTCTGCCTGCATCAAATAGTCTCATCTCCTCTAAGAAGCATCAAACTAGTGAGAAGCCAAGTCACATGGGTGGGTTGCTAAACTACAGTAGGTATTTGAGTTACCAGCCGAAGTGCTACTGACAAGCCTCTAATTTACCACCAGCGGCTTAACAGGAACAAGATCAGTCGCTGGCCTTCTTTGTAGTCCTGCATTTGGCACTCATACTACTTTATAACTCAAAGCAGGACTCAAACAGTGTATCAATCAGTAAACTTTATTAAACAACAAAGGCACATCACTGCTGGCTAGATGATGTAATAGGTAGCTGTGGTGGGCAAGTAAAGTGTGTGTCTTAGTTTACAGTATTTCTTTGACACCCAGCCTCAACATTTCTGTGGCCCAGTAAAACTAGTTCTCTTTAAAAGATGAAGAGTCTTTAACCAAAAGTGCACTAGATAGTGGCGTTGCACAATCTTATTCATAGTCAGATCATGCTTTCGTCACCGTGTAAAATTGCCAATAGTTGATATGACTGGTTATCGGCCTTTAGTGAGAGATAAGCAAGAGAGAAAGCGATTAAAGAGCGAGCAACAGACTGTCGAATTTTGCTTGTCATTCTCTCTCTTGCTTTTTCTCAGAAACCTTGCATAATGACAGTAGGATGGCAAATACATTTTATGGCTATGTTAAAACTAAACTTAATTGTCATCACCAACAAAGCATTAATTATTTACTTTTAATAATCAGCATTCACTTAAAATCCTCCGGGGAAGGCATGTAGAAATAGCTGTTAATGGCTTTCAGTTCTCTCCCTTTCTATTGTTGACTGGCCCAAAGTTCTGTTTGAAACCATGAAAAGCAGCAGGTTAAGAAATGGAAGTAAGTGACGTGTTCTGTCTGTCTATCAATCTCCTCCACTCTTTTTAATCACAGCACGCCACCTCCGCACAACAGAAACAGCGTTTCAATGACTGGTCGGAGTGTGTGTGTGCACGTGCGTCATGTTGCAAGCATCGCTTATATGTGGGGGATGCTAAATTGACACTATGCCAGGGCAAATTTAAATGTGACATTAATTTAATATGACGAGTAATTTAATAATAATAAATTGATACATCAATGGGAAAACAAGCCACATATCGTCTTGACATAGTTTAAGGCGTAAGCTAGTGTGATCGCTCTGAAGATTTTCCATTACCGAGACCATGGTCCATCGGCACAACCCTACTAAATAGTTTATCTTGGTCAGTATGTGCCCATTTTCTGTTCAGTGACAATAGCTTTCATATCGTGTCCTCTTTTCTCCGTTCCTAGTGAGCAATATAGTTGGGTTTATTAAAATGATGATTTTAAAAAAAAAAAAAAAGCACTTCTCACCCATCGTGTGGTTCTGGGAAACGGATGTTTTAGATTAATATTTTCATCGGGTCATGTAAGTGTGAAACCATTCATAGTTTCCTGGTTTCCATGTCATTGCCAATCAGGGTTTACCAGGTTACTTGTTTCTCGTTTTGTAACATATAGTGGGTTTTTCTCATTTTTTCTGACTTGCCTTCCTCACAACATGTTAGATTGATTTTGTTACCAGCAGAACATTTTCAGCTCATCAAGTATAAATCTAATAACAGTAAATATAAGTGTTGAATGTTTGCAGATGTTTTACCCCTTTTCCCTAACTTTAAATAGCCGATTCCACTTACTGTCCCATTATACATCATTTAACTCCCCATTGGCCTGGAGAAGGATGCACATAGAGTTGCCAGCTGCTTCTTTTCACCTTGCAGTGGGGAAGTTCATGCTATCCTTCTCACATAGGAGTCAGTGGTGACTCGTAGTCTGAGGAACCTGATCACTTATTGGCCTTCCGTCCTTGAACGCTATTACACAACACTACTACTATTTATTGGAACACATGACCAAGCTGGAGGCACAACTGCTGAGAACTGAACCTGGGTGTCTGCATTTTGGGTGAGTGCTTTGCTCCTTAATAATCTACTTGCGATTAAATCTTTTTTAAATTTTTTTTACACCAATATTGCGATTTAATATGCAATTATTTTCCTTATCTTCTGTATTATTCAACAAACACAAGCAATAAATCATTCCATATTATGCCTAACACAATATTAGATTGAACATAAACTCTTCTTTCCTGTAGGCAAGGTCTATAGTATGTCATGTTGAAATTAGATGATGCATGAATTGATATGAAGACATGTGTATATATATATATATATATATATAATATATATATATATATATATATATTATATATATATATTTTTTTTTAACTACTTCAATCACAGTAGTATATTGACTGATTTGTTTAACTTACAGCCTTGTAAGCCTGTAAAATTGTCCGTCGTTATGCAGACAAGATTCTCTTCAGGGTTGAAGGTCGAAATCTTCATTAATGAAATGCACCGTAAGATTCTTATAGGGCGCCGCTGTATGGCTTGACCACATGTCAGTTGTAGTAGCGAAAAACTCAGCTGTTTTCAGCTCCGCTGCTACTCTCAGCTTGCATTTTTTTGTATAACTCCAATATGGCAACCTGGCTAAAATATGTGCGGAAGGGCATGCTGTACCGCTTATCCAGTGTATTTATCAAAGCTGTAAAACCCAGGCTTGGTCACCGTGCTGAGAGGCATATCTTTTCCTATGAACTCTGTTATTGCCTGAGTAATTTCCCCTGCCGTTTTGAATTGCGTTCAATTGGAGTTATGCTTTCAAACATTTCGGTCAGTGATCCTTGTCGGGTGGTATTTGGCCTACTTGACACGCTGGTGGTCGGCATTTTAACCGTGCAACTATCATACATGGCTTCGGTTCTGTCGAGCCTGAGGCCATCGTATAACAGGTCAAAGTGCAGCATGCCAAGTTATTGCTCCGTCTTTTAGCTGACTGCCCTACTCTCACTTGCATGTCTTGTGACCAGAGTGTAATCACAGCCTTTGCTGTTATAAAATTGTGTTTTATTATATCGCGATATTATCGCAAATGCGATTAATCGTTCAGCCCTATTCCTGAGCTTCCCAATAGTGATATTTTATTGATATTGGCTGGATATTAATGACCACATGTACACTTATTATGCTATAACACAGATAATATGCATAACCGATTTAACTGCTATCTACAAAATTATACTGCTGTAGGCTTTATGCCTTGCTCAAGAGCACTCACCAGCAGTGTGGCCTCCTCACTAATCCTCTATAACCCTCAGAACTCAGTTCAGTATGTTTGTTTGCATCATCCTCTTCATGGTGATTCACATTTGTTGGCCCTGTCAGCCTGCAGTGTATTCTTCCACTCTCCCTCTATAGCTGTGTGTGTGTGTGTGTGTGTGTGTGTGTGTGTGTGAAACCAGAGATTTTCCTGATATGGGTCATCTTCTTAACACAGAGGCATCATTTGACTCTCTGCTGCTCTGCTGTCCTCCCAAATACAGAGGAACACATAACAGATTTCGCCTGACATTTTTAGAATGGCTTTTTTGTGTTTGGACTAGGCAGTTGGCATAACAGTTGGCATAGTTTTATGTGAACGTACTCTACAGCTCTCATGTTGCCCACTCAGTGTCTATCTGCGCTTTGCCACTGGACTACCATGTGTACAACACAAGAAAAATTTAGCCTGGGCTTTTACAGGAAGCAGATGGTAGGATATTATGTTGACGATACTGTTAGCCACTGTTGACTCTTCCGTTCGGCCCACTCGGCATCTCTGCTTTTTCCTCCTCCACTGAGACTCAAAATATTAAACATAATGGGCCATTTTTGGCTTGTAAGAGGAAACTGGCACACTGAAGAGCTTAATTTCTCTACATTCTCTTTCCATTTCTTCCTCTCGCCTTCTCCTCCCCCAGCCTCCAAGCTCTCTCTTGCATCTCCGGCTGATATAATATGAACTCATCAATGTATAGTCCAAGCGACCTTACTTTTACTGCCACAATTGTACAATTTCCATTGGCAGGAACTTTCTGTAAACAACCAAATATGTTTTAGATAGAAAAGGAAATGGGACAGTTGACTTGAGAATAACCACGGTGGAACTCAGGTCAACATCATCTCTGTCTTTTCTTCTTTTCCTTCTGTAGATGGCATTTTGGAAATATTGAAGTCATAAGTCATGTTCGCCCATGCCCAGAACAAATCTCCAGATTGAGTGTAAAGGTCCACCTTTCAGTACATGACATCAGAACAGACATCATTATTCAAGGCAGTTACACATCACTCATGTCTTCTAGCCCATATAATTTTTGTTATTTAATTAACAGACTCTGAAGTGAATTTCTGGATATATCAAAAACCCTTCTGTCAGGAACTCTAAAGAGAACTTGGGGGGGGGGGGGGATAAACCAGCAACTTCATGCCATGTATATGTGGATTTTATGGATAAGGATAGCAACTGTAAGTTTGTACCCACTAAATGGTCATATCCAGTCTTATTGAAAAATTTGTAAATTAATAACTGAATACATAAAACAAATTGCGTAGAATTTTATTTACTAAATAAATATTGCATGTCGGGATTTTTTTTTTTCTTTGAGGCACTGTAGAAAAAAAAGTGCTGGCAGGCCAATGAAGAACTATTCATCAAAAACGTGTTGCGTGTGGGTTTTGTTTCTATGGCAACAATATCTTGGCAATATTCACTGTCCAGCCGAACTCCCACAATTGGGCTTTTCTGTCTCTGTAGTGGTGATTTCTATCTGACATATCATAACACTCCCGATAGACAGATGTGGCCAAACCATGCTTCTCCTCCATTTTCTTGGTTACGAGGGCGACGTCTCCTGCCCCATCTGATTGGTTGCCTGAAAAGAAGCTGCAGTGATGACACCAGCGCCTTTCTGAAAAGTTCAGAGATTTTCAACTCAGCGCTCAGAGCAGCCACACAAAAAAGGCAGAGCGCTCTGAAAAAAGATGCTTGTTGCAGTGCTTTTTCTCCAGGCGGCTGCATATGCTGTCTCCTCTTTGGGAGCAACTGAAAAAAGACGCAGGCACTCAGTAAAAAAGTGCTACATGGACACATGCCCTTAGGCAATTTCTGCCCAGTTGGTAAAGTCAAAGCAGCTCTCATGCACACCCAGAATGACAGGCGCGCAGAAAGGGCCCATAAAGAGATTGACCGAGGGTCGATATAAACTGGCCCTGTCAGTCAGACTCTGAAGGGTTTTGTACTGTGGTGGTGCGTACATGTAGTATGCCGGCGGTTGGAGTGAATATCAATAGGGAATAAAAATCTTTGTAATGTAATGCCAGTTACCTTTCTCTCTTTCTTATTTTCTCTCTCTCTCTCTCACATTGGCTGGGTTCTGCTCCACTTCCTCTATCCCTAGTTTCAAATTAAATCATCAAATCATACCATTACATGAGCTGAAGTCTGTCATGTAAAGACTGAATTTGATGTAAATAGGTGACGTGGCACTTTTCCGTGAATAGTTAAGACCAGCAGTCTTAAAATGGAAGTTGAAATATATTTCTAATTTTATGCACTCAGATTTTTAAACAGTTTATTTCCTATTGATAAAGTGCAGTCTATTCAGGCTACAAATTACTTAGTTAAATTTGGCTTGTGCTCGTCAGAGAGAGTGAGAGATGGCACTGAGAGAAGATGGTAGTTTAGGTGATCGTGACAAATATGCACTTAGTTAGGAGACGATAGGAGGAAAGTATTTGAGGAAGAAAAACGAAAATGGTAAAGAAAGCAAACATTACATTCCATGATAACTTTGAGGGAAAATAATTTCAGGATGATAATGCATAATGACTTATCGTTAGGGATAGGTTATTCTTTGATGCCAAATCCACTGTTTTGTAGATTTCCGTCAGTGCTGCATGTGCTGTTTGGATGAACATCTATTGCAGTTCAGCTTTGTGGAAGTGTGTCTGGTGCTTGTTGTCATGTTATGCGTATGTTTGTGTGTAGTGCGTGTGCAGGGTGCTCTGCGGCTGCAGCAGTTTTGTCAAGGGGCCACAGCAGTGACAGCAGGCTCATTTGCTGCATTATTATCGACAGGGTTGTTGCGACTGAGAGGAAAGGCCGCCAACATACACAGCCATACACTTTAACTCGCACACAGACACTCCACACACTGTTTCTTGTTTAAGCCAATTATGCAGGCCAGTAACCTGCCATATGGCTTCTGCTAGTTCAGAATCTGTATTTGTGTGTGTGTGTGTGTGTGTGTGTGTGTGTGTGTGTGTGTGTGTGTGTGTGTGTGTGTGTGTGTATGGATGGTGTCATTATAACAAAGTCAGATTGAGCCTGAAGCTACAGAGCAGATAACAAAGAAAAAGAAATCTTAATCAGTACTAACAGTCCAGCAAGATCTATGCAACTGTCTGAGAAACATGTTCAAGATGAATCAAAGATATGTTTATTTATTTATTTATAAATTATGTTCGATGAATTTCTATTTCATGATCTGTAATCTGATCATCCAGTGGAGAGGCATTTATCTTGGTTGGATGTGAAAAAGATATTCTTGCAGGCAGACAGACAGATGCTTATGGACAAACACAGAATCAGCAGAAGGGCCTGAGTAGAATACCTTGCTTTCAGTCTAAGGTAATGATATCAGTGCTACCACCACAGTAATCCACTATGGATTAATGGATTAGAGAGTTCACAGTGTTGCTGGAAAGTCACAGGGGGACACTGTTGCACTGTTTACTGAAACTTTGGCGATTTTGTTGACAGAGAGAGCTGAGAATTGTGGATGCATCAATCATTTGTTCAAAAAAGAATATGGAGTTTAAAAAAAAAACAAAAAAAAACTTCTACAATACATGAGTTTTTTGTTTAAAGTATTGCTTAGTAAATTAAAAGCATATATTTTTTAATTAGATTGCTGAATTTGAAACAATATGGATTCAATGTCTTTATTTCATCAAATGTAATAAATCCAAATCAATTGTATTACACAGCCATCCCTATTTTGATACAATGATTATGCATAATGTGTTCTTTTGGGCTATTAAATATATATCCTCTGGGAACTAAGGAAAATCCATGAAATTCTTAAAGATGATGGACTGCCCACTTCTTTTTTTTTTTTTTTTAAACTGCTGAAAAGAGTATCCAGCCTCCGGCTTTAGAAGACCACTGAAATGAGAAAATCCCCCACACCTGCTAAAACCTATTTTTTTTACACACACACACACACACACACACACACACACACACACACACACACACACACACACACACACACACAGAAAGAAAAGAAAAGCTCACATACTAATGCACATGGTATAGTGGGATTAGGGTTGGCTATGCAACTCCAAGATAATCTTTGTTTTTTAGATTTTATGACAGCCACTGAAAAAGCATGTGTGTCTGATTGAAGACTGATCATGTCTCTATTCCTCTCAAAGAAACAGGTTAATGTTTCAAAGGCAATGAGCAGTTGCCACCGGGATCTACATTATAAAAAAATATATATTAATGAATGTATACATTTAATCATCATATTATACCTTTTAATTAATAAATTGTCATAATGTCAAATTGACACATAACACAGATAGTGACAGTATATCAATAATCAGTTTGAATCCAAATGTATTATGTTTATTAAGGCAAAGATGTCGGGGCTGAATATTGCTTATTTGTCTTCAATGTCTCCTCCTTTGTGTACTGTGACATAGTACCTCTTATCCACTAGCTCCTTTACTCCACACTATGTCTTTCTTACAGTCTTTTCAAACTCAATATATCAAGTTTTCAATTATGTTTGAGAAGAGTCCATATAAACCACCCTGTCAATTGAAATCCATGAGTTCATGAATTGCAGTATGTTGACATTTATAAAAAAACTAAATAAATAAAAAAATACTGAAAATATACAACTGCTTAGTGCTGCCTAGTGTTGAGAAACAGGAGACACAAATCATTCACTGTGTGTGAAAATAAAGTAGGAACCTTTCTTAAGTTGAAAACTCTAACTCAAAAGAATTTGATTGTAAGAGATGCAGTGACAGACCAGCTAAACTAGCATTGCAGATGCTATAGCACAGAAATGTCTCGTGTGATGGGGCTGAAACACATGATCTGGGTTAATTGAATTTGATGCTTATTAGAGTAGTGTACTCATCCACTCAATCATGGTTGATTCTGCACTATTTACAGATGAACTGTGTATCTATACAGTTACCCTAGTTTGAAAAATGCAACCATTGTGACAACCTCCAATTCTTGCAACCAGCCTCCATCTCCAGACTGCACAACAAGCGAAATCAAGCAAGTGAAACATGGTGAGACATGAGATCAGATGTCTGTGATTTTGGATGATGATAATGAGTCTTTATCTGAATCCGAGTATGAGTCAAAACTTCTTCATTGTGCCACAAAATAGCAAAGAAAAATGCTAATACATCTTGTACACATCTGTTTCCGTAGACCAAGACAGACAGGGATATATAACGAGACAGCAAATAATACTTAAAGTGTTAAAATTAAGACATCCAGCAGTCTGTGTATCAGACATTAACGTAAAACAACTAGTTTGAAACTGGCAGTAATACAACAATACAGTGTCACAATACAAAGAATGATATGGCACAGTATCTATCTGAACAGAACTTATGTACAGTGGATTTTTTGGAAAAGTGTCTGGTCCTTCCCTACACAGGCTGTCAGAGCCTGAACTGCAAAAAACTGGAGCAAGATAAAACCACACCAGACACAGCCACAAAAAAGCACTTCCTGTACCTCCTTCCATGTTGTGGTCCTGGTAATGTTTGTGCTCTAGGCAAGATCATGCAAGAAAGTACCCCCTACACACTAGCACACACACACACACACTTTTCCACTACAGTGCAAAACATCATGCAGAAACATACCACACACTGAGCTGTTATAATTTATAAATGTGAGAAGTGAAATGTTTGCAGGTTAAGGTGAAGATAATAGGTTATATAATGGATTATTGTATGCATGGCTGAAGTTGTTGAAGATAAATTTAAGACGAGTAATATGCAGCCTTGTGAAGATGGACTATTGGCTGGATACAGTATCACAATCCCATGTATGGCATCCCACTCATCTCAATTTTACAAGCCAAAATGTTACATAAGAGACTAAAAATAATCAGGACACATACTTCTGTCTTTATCTATCTTCTCCCCTTAATCTTTTGATTGATAAGCTACTGTTGGGCCTTTGTCCTCCTTATGAAGAATGAGGTTTTGATTTCAATGTAACAGGATTCCCTGCGATGAAAACAGAAAAAATACAGTAAACATAACGTTGTCTCTATGTGACAACTCAACAATTCTCACCATTGGATATTGAGTATGCATAATAGTTTTGACCTGTTCAGGTATGCTTCACCCATGACATGGTGGAGCTGGATGAGGCAAGGTGAGTAATAGGTTTGGGTACTTGGGCATTACCAAAGGGTCCCTGACTGCCTTGCCTCTTCAACTCAAAAAAAAAAACTCAATGCAACAAAAGATGAAATGCACTGCTGCATGTTTACCTTGTCACCTCAATGTTAAAATTGGCCAAACATGTACTACATCAGCAAGAATTTTGTTTGTGCTGCCCGGGTTTATTATACATACTGAGATGTGTCACGGTATATTTCAGATATATGCCGTCTATAGTAGTTTGTGACCTTAAGGGTTCTGTTCAGTTATGTACAGTGCCTTTCAGTTTCTATATTCTGTTGTCAACTAGCTGATGTTTCATAAATCAGTTTAAAATGACATCTACAGTAGGGATGGGTACGTGTACTCATTCAGTCATTCAGTCATTATTTGAGTAGTATTTCACTACTTGCGCAGCTGTGCACTTGTTTTTGGCTACAATAGTTCAACTCAGTTGGTGTTAGGTGCACCATGGCAGCTGTGACCAGGAAAAGTGATGTAATAATGTGCAGTGCAAGATACGTGGTGTTAAACTTGCATATCATATTTTCTGACAGCCCAACAGTAGGCTTGGTCCAGGAGATCTGTTTCACGGATGCCCCGTATTTCCTTTTTTTTTTTTTACGGTAAATATATTTATATAATTTGCGAGTACTCGTTCATAAGGTAAGGAGAGTACTATAATATTGAAATTACTGAAAATGCCCATCCCTAATCTACAGAGCAGGGATATTTATTTATACATTTATATAATATAATATAGTGATTAGTGCTAGTCTTATTGTCATTTGGTATTAAACTGATTTTAATTATTTATTTGTGATCTTTTTGTTTACTCTCATTCTAAAACCCCCCTGATAGAGCTAGCTGCTGGTCTCGGAGCAGCAGACTAGATCAATCACTGTCACTTCAATCCCCACAAACTGTGTGGTTCAAATGTAGACATTGTTTTGCTTCTATGAACCGCTGGAATATTTTGTGGTCAGAACCTGAACATCAGCAGCTTCTGGTACAAAACAACACCCAGACAAAACTGTATTGTCAAGTGACAGCATGCCAAAGAGCTGCTACTTATGAATAATTTCTGCTCTTTTTGAGTTTCAACTTCAGAGAGTAGAGACCGGTGCATTTACTGAAACAGTCATTCTGTTTTTGTGCATTTAGTAGCGTTCTATGGGAAAAATGGTAAAAGCTGAAAAAAGGTGAATTTTGCCACACATTTTTTTACTACTCTCCACCGCCCTCCATTTGCTTCACTTACCCCACTGGCACTGGCTGCAATCAGCAGTGTAATTTTAGGTAGCTCTGGTATGGACATTTACCTGCCACTTTTCTAACGACCTAAAATTGTCCCTACCCCTAGTGAAGGCTCACTTGTTGCCAAATGATGAGAGTTAATGTCGCTTTGCTGCTGCTTCTGCTGCAATCACTTCAGTGCCTATACTTCTATGTAAAGTAACCATAATTACTTTATGATGATTAATAAATCTGCTGCTTGGTAATGGTGTGGCAGTCGATATGTTCTGATTTGCTTCTGTGTTTTAGTTGCTGAATTGTGAACTAAAGTAGACATTATTCTGTTCTTTATAATGATCTTGTTCTCTGTAACTTCAGTATATTTAATGCTTGTATTATTCACTGATCACTTCACATCCTGAAATAAACTGGCTATGTGGTTTTACTGCAATTTATATCAGTATTTCCAGCTTGAAGTAGCTATGGTTTAGTTCCAAACCTTTAAAGCAGGGCTTTTACATGGCTTTACTGAGTCATTACTTGCAGTGGTTAATAGCACTTGAGAATAGACCTCCACAGTAAAATGTCTGACAACTTATGGGTTTGTTTTTTGATTGTCTGGTACATGTAGATGTTGATAGTAGTTGGGTTGAGTCAATTAACCAATCAAAAGACGCATTAATAAAAGTTGAAGCTTGCAGGAAACTGATGTCAACAGTATAATCTTGATATATTAACATGACAGTTTCTCTTCAGTCGACGTGTTTGTAGATGTGTTGTAGTTTTGCTGCAACAACCATGAGAACCAAAATATTGTGTAGAGCGGTCTAATAGCATGCAGTCAATTCAGAAATACACAGCAAAATTAATGTTATCCTGCTGTCACATCCAGTTGTGCAGACATTGTGTTTATGCTGTGTTAGCTACAAACTCTCATCAGTTACAGGGCATCAACAGGATATTGTTGGTTATTTTGTGCAATAATGAGTTTATGAAGGCCACCATTGACCAAAGAGGGCACAGATATTAAATGTTTATGTTCAATAAGTTTACGCAGGAATATTTGCACTGTTTTGTTGCTTGTGGTTGCAGTTGAGGATTGATTAATTTATGATAAGCTCCTTGTGTATCATGTTTGAGTAGGAGATTAATCAAAGAGTCCAGTTCATTAAGTCTGAATGATTCCAGTAAAAACCAAAACCTACCATTTATTTGATATTATTTAGTGTCTTTGATTGAAGCTGTGTTACCAGCTCAACAACTTTGTTCCCACCCTCTATTGGTCTCACTGGCTTTAGCGTCTCGTGTTTGTCATAATCAAAGAGACAACCATTCATGCATTGGTTCACAAGTACAAGGTTGAGCTTGTATTGCTTCTGTTGATCTCATCTACTGGTATCCAATTATATATTACTGCAGCTGGTGCAGATGTTCAGTATATGCCAGAAACAACCTTGTCTCACTAGCTAACACCATCCTTGGGAAGCACAAACGCCAACAAAAAAGAGTTTTTATTCATTTATTTATTTATTTATTTATTTATTTACAGTATAAAGCAAGTAATGGCATGTATTTATATATATATATAAAAAAAAAAAAAAGTCTTGGTCATTATACATTGCATAAATAACTCTATCAGACAGCTTCCCAGTTGATTTCTCCCACTCACACATTATTGGTCTGGGTAAACAACACACACAGGAAAAAGTACAACTCCATAATTTTCTTCTCCTGACCCAGTAATTAAAAAGAAACCACGGTACACCACATATTTCTGGTGAAAGTTTGCAACCTTGAATGGGTAGCTGATATCAATGTGTGTTTTTGCTTATGAACACCGGTTAGCAGCCCTTAACATGCAACTTGTAACATCTAACTAGTATAACCTGTCATTATCAGTCAACTGAACAAAGTGTCACTGTGGGTCATAATAGGCTGTTGGCACAGACGATGTATGGGCTCCACAGAGAGAGGGGCTTCAATTATGAATTGAAACATTATTTAATATACTGTAGCAGGACATTTTAAATTGAGAATTCATTGCAGCCTGTTGAATTAGTAACTATTAATACCATATGCAATACTACTGCAATAAATACTGTTATTGTGGTATTTATTATGGTATTTCCGTTTTATTTCAACAATATTGAAATTAAGATTTCAAAAATTCAGGGATAGATATTTTGTGTGGGGCTGCTACACCAGTGGCAATATGATCCTTATATTTCTCACATTTTTCGATGGGATTTTTTTCTAAACCATTGCATACAATATAACACCTAATAAAATCACAGCATTACAGTTACATTGATACTTTCATAAAGCCCTTGCAACATAGTATACTAAATCACATTTCAACAGGGACATATCAGTTCAACAAATGACGGTATAAAAACGGCACAGCTAGGAAGAAATCAAGATATCTACACTGACAACAGAGTCGTCAGGCATAACAAAACCCCACTTTTTAAGTGCTGCTTTTTGTTGAAAGCTGTATTTCAATTTTGTTTTGTCCGTACTGGAGAAGCACTCTGAATCCAAACCTTTTCACATAATAGATCAATAGGCCTACACACAATCTACTGCAGAGAATATAGGAAAACACTTGGAAACTTGCTGGACTTGTTGCTCACAATAAAATAAAATGTAACAAGGATTGGCCTGTTGTGGGTGACAGGTACCAGGAGTGAGGGTGCAACACAACAGTAAAATAATAACAATAATAATACTACACCTTAGCCACCTGGAGGTGCAGGTGCATCTTCACCACCCCTATGTTTGCCCCTGTGGTTAGGTGACTTCTCAATGTGGAATCTCTTCCGGACCAGCTATGTCTTAGGCGTATGGCACATCAACAAACAGCTGTCAGTGAAAACTTCACTCATTACTCTCGGTGGCTTTTCACACATTGCAGTGGAAACACTAATTGTTTGACTTGAAAATGCACGCAATGCTAATGTCCCCCTTGTTGACTGGCCTGTTTGCTGAATGTTTTTATGTCTAAATTCTTATAATTATAACAATCTGTATGTACATTTTTTGTGGTTTTCAAGATTTGAATATAGCCATGGTCAAATGTATTTCAAAATATTACATTTTATAGTGAGGGATGTCCAGGTTTTCAGGTAGTAATTGTTGCTACCCATTATTGTAATTAAACAGAAATTACGCAACAGTAGTGAGGACAGAAGAGATGTGACATCATTAGCCAAGACCTGAAAACCCTGCATGTGTATTTTGTATAGGCCTGGCAAACTGAGTTGTCGGAGTACTTGCCGACCATTTTTTCACCGGCGTCAGTGATTAGAAAGGTTTGTCTTTGACGACATGTCTACCTAAGAATCCACTCAAACAGTGATGATGAGAATGTAGAAAAACTCTCCTGGGTACAAATTGGAGTTCCACCTGCCTTCATGAAAACACACACACACACACACACACACACACACCTTCCTTGCCTAACCTTGACCACTGACCCAAAATCATATATTTTTTCCAATTGAGGACATGGGTTCTGTCTGTTCTTTTACAGGCTGTCCCCAATTACCTGGTCTTTAGTCAGACTCACTCACTCTTTCCTCTGCTTCTGCTTTCTTATTCAGGGTCTAAATCATGAGTCTGGAGAATATTTAGTTTTACCTGTTCTATGGCTCCCTTGATGCATTGCAGCTGTGAGCAGTCATGTGTCTCATGCATCTATTTGATAATGATGACCCATTGGTTCAGAAGTGTGTGTCACAATCTCAGCAGCGAGGCAAAGCATTTGACACGCTCAGGACATTCTTTGGTTCCTGCCTGCTTCAATTAAGTTCCTGCTGTTTGTGGCTTTAGAGCCTGTGGCTCCACTAATCTGAT
Organism: Seriola aureovittata; assembly: GCF_021018895.1. Taxonomy (NCBI): domain Eukaryota; kingdom Metazoa; phylum Chordata; class Actinopteri; order Carangiformes; family Carangidae; genus Seriola; species Seriola aureovittata. The sequence goes on along the minus strand of NC_079368.1, from coordinate 27,786,589 downwards.
GTGTGTCTGTGTGAGTGAGTGAATTAGTGTTTGTGTATCTCTCTATGTGCATTTATGTGTGTGTAACTGCGTGTGCCTGTCACCGTGTGTGTTTTTGTGTGCTTGCAAGGCCCTGCTGCTGATGTATTTGTACCTTGCAGGTTTGTTAACCTGTTCTTTTAAACTTGTTGCCTTTCATTGACCTCCAAATTAAACTTTTGGTTCATCTTTTTCTTTCTGGTCTGACCATTAAGTTCAGGAACAAAGTTTAAAATCTATAGCCACACTTGGTCTAATGCTCATAGAACATCATAACAATATCTTCAGTGGATGAAATGTGAAAAGCCAACTTTTCTGTTCTCCAGAGGAAAGCCTGTGTTGTTATTACAGTAAATCAAAGGGGATTCTGTGCATTCACCAGTTAGGACCTGAAGCGTCTTGTGTGTTTCCTTAATTATTTACAATTTTAGTCTTAAAAGCTTTCTAAATATTATTTTGGGTTGTTGTTATCATAGGTTTGGTCTGACACTGTTTTCTGAATGTGTACAGTGGTCCCAGTATAGTTTTTTTTTTCCCCATCAGCACAGACTGAATAAACCATTGGGACAAAGTGGAATTTATTAAAAATCAGAAATGGAAATATTATTTACATTTGAGGTCTGAATATTTTCAGAAGCCACTGTATTTGAGTATCTGAGTGCGATGGCCTATGAAAGCTGCTTAGTCATTATGTATAGCCATATCATCAATTGTTTTTCTTTCTCAAAATTAATCTCCTAAAAGTGCTAATAGTCATCCCATAAATATTGTCATATTAACTTTACACTACACTTTGCAGAACTGGATCAGCCACTTTGTGAGGGTTTTGACTGCCTCTTACTTTTAAACTGCCCATGCTTTTGGTTTACCATAACAGTAGGCAATAGAGCACCTTGAAAAAAGATAGCCCGTGTCACCAGTACAGAATAGATCTCAGGTAAACAAACTGCCTTGGTAATGTTCATGGTTTGTTGCGTTGTGTGTCTTATGATTCAAACTTTTCTTCTGTAAGAAGAAAAGTTATTTTTTTCTTTGATAACATTTGCATAGCTTCACATTGAAGGTCTGAGTGCCCACCCCCGTCATTATCCTTATTATATCCATTATGTGCTTTATAATTTGGACAAGAAAATGGACATAACCAGAGTGCATTAGTCAGACAAGGTAAACAGAGCACACATTCATAAGTGTGATAGCATGATGGTGTGTGAAAAGATTAAACACATTTTGGTAACGGCATTATACTGGATATGAAGATCATTTAGTTATTGACCGTGATTTTAACTCTTTGGTGTGCTCTTACTTGAGTGCATATCCTCACAAGTTTTAGCTTCATGTACCTGTATCTTATTAGCAATTATTTGGAGCTTTTTGTATCTTTATTTTCTGTCTATAAAACTTTATTCCACTCCATCTCTGCTTTTAACGGAGATGAGCTTTTGCTTACTTCTCTGACAAAAATGGCTAATTTCATGAAGATGATTAACATTAACACCATAATTTAAATCGAATTACAGCAACATTTATATTGATAACTGCACGTGTCTTAAGTCAAATCAATTCAGCACTGTATTCAACAGTTAATTTAGACATAAGCTTAAGTCCCCAATAGTTAAGATAATATTTGTTCCTACCTGTCAGTTTCTCTCCTCACATCTTTGAGATGCATAGATACCCTGTTTTGTCCTACTCATTTTATTGTCGTAATGAATCCATTACGTAGTAACGGCCAGTCTATCTGATTTAATGTTAAACACCATAAACAAAGGAATAAGATGGACTTATTGCTTAGTTTGCATTGAAACAGGCAGGGATTTAATCCTAAATCTTAATCATTACAATAAGATTTTACCTGGCAAGCGATTGATGTGGCCCAAATACTTGTCACTTATGTTAGGATAAAAAATACAAACAAAGAGTGCAAGTGTGTGGAGTCACTTCTATTTACATAACATCAGATAGCAATGGACCTGTTTTAATGAATAAGACTCGCGTTCATTATTATTTCACCCATGACAAAGTAATTTGAAAAAACAGCAGTTTCAATAAATATTACGCAGTTCTTTAAACAACTAAAATTTAAGAAAATATCATGTTGGGACCTGGAACAATTTCTCTTTCCCTTTGTTCAGCAACCTGTAACTCAAACATAGTTGAAAATCCTGTTTATATACAAGAAAGCAAGAGTATAAGACTCATTATCTGCCCTTTTGTATTGGTGTTACACTTTTTTAAGAGACCATATCAGTATAAACCAACTACTCAGATATCGCCAAACAGCTAATAAATGTTTTTTTGTGGTAATCAGGAACAAATCATTAGAGTACATAATAAACACGGTCCTCCTGCAAACATTGATACTTGACTAAAAGTGAAGTGACAAATGGCTACATGTTTGTTTATTTTCTATTTGTACCTGGATCGTGGCATCATTAGTATTATCCCTGGACTTGAAATGAATGAGTAGATCAATAGAATATAATAAGCCCTAAGTATAAGCAGAAAAGTAGCACATTGACAAATAGCCTTGTTAACATATATAGTAGGTTACATTAGGGCTGGACAATATCTGCTGAAATTACAACAATTGTCACATTTATCTCTGTAACGATTGAAATAATATATCTTATTAAATACACCTGTGCACAAGATTCTCTGTGGTCACAGTGCACCTATTATTGATCATTTGTACTTAAACACACAAAATCATGGATTATAATTGTTATAAAATTATGTAAGTTTATAAGTTATGTTATTGGTATATATTATATTTGTGTACCATATTAGCTACTTAAAAACACTTAAAAGATTATATTCGATATAGATTATATTTCACATTAAATAAGTATCATTAGAAATAGATTTGAATAACACTTACATTATTTTGTTGTGTCAGCAGGATTTTTTTACAGTATAGAGTGATATTATTTTCACAAATGATTGTGAGACTGTGTATAAAGGAATCTGCTTCAGCTTCAGGAAGCACATGGGGGACTTCTGGAGGAACTCTGCTTGGCAGTATTTATTTTCTGGGAAACTGAAGGTCATACTGAACATTCACCATTACATTTACAGTTAACAGCTTCTCTGACACCATGACATCCAGCACACCTGCCTGAGCACTGCCACACTGTCTCTCTCACCCCCACGCAGTCGACACACACACACTACACTGAACTCAGAGGAAGAAGCTGCACTATTTTGATATTAACTGAGTGATTTCATTTAGCTTCCTTTGACTGGAGCCGAAGTGTGCCAACTTTTCTCTTTATTTTATTTAAAAAAACAGGCGTGACTAGCTTCTCATCTGTGCCTAGTCCCAGCTGCATTTCTCCAGTATGAAGTCATTTAATTTATCCAAGTTATACTAGAGTTATGCATAGCAGTTCCACTTGACTCATGAAATTAAACCGTACTGCAAACTTTGACTGGATGTGTTCATATGTAAGTAGGTTTGGTTTGTTGTTGTACTTTCAGGTGCATTTACGGTAAGTGGCAGCCTGTCTGAAGGAATGTATTCAATGTATGCATTGGCTAGAGTCAATGTCGGTTTCTGTTATTTTGTTTTTTGATGAGTTGACCAGCTCTAGTAAATGTAGGGCTGCTCGATTATGGCAAAAATCATAATCACGATTATTTTTTATCAATATTGAGATCACATTTCTGACTGACTTTGGGGGGAAAAAAATGATTTTAAAACAAAAAGGGCTGTGTCTATGTAGTTATTCCCATTATACACGATATAACACCACCACCACCAGCACGGTGAAACTGAATTTCTAAATGAGATGATGCTCTGTCCATTTCAGACTGAATTTAAGAACCCATCCAGAACAATCACCTAGATAATGGTCAGTTTCATCATTAACCCATGTTGGTATAATGTAGTTAACTCTGTGTGTGGCCTCCAGGCTGTAGCGTACAAAACACACCTGACGCAACGACGGATGAGCTACGAGCTAGTCGGTAGAAAACTGTACATTTCTCTGTCTGTATGTGACGGACTTTCACGAGGTCGCTCATGTTTCTGTCCTTGCATGAAAACCACACCACACCTCAAAATGTTTAGTTGTCACTAAGGTGTGTGTGTGTGTGTGTGTGTGTGTGTGTGTGTGTGTTGTGTGTGTGTGTGTGTGTGTGTGTGTGTTGCACAGTGTTTGTGAGAATGCTGCACCGCCCCTCATACACAGGGTCAGAGAGAGAGAGAGATGCAGATGAACTTCTGCGTAGGGAAAAGTGAAAATGCATCATAAATGAATGTCTTCATCAGAAACCGAGTTGGTAAATGTGAAAGAACTTTTATGTTGCAACAACAAATACAAAATCTATTTCCCTAATTCCTTCAGTACCGAGAGCGGAACCGATAACGTCGGGTGGTTTTTGTAGGGAGGCTGAAATTTGTTGTGAAACACAACGCCGCACAATAATCGTTTTCGCTCAATTATGTTATTTTTATAATCGTTGGAGGCCAAAATTGTAATTGAAAATAAAATTTGATTAATTGTACAGCCCTATGTATAATGTTACTTCCTTTACTTTAAAACTACAATGTTTATCTTGTTCATGTAACACTTCAGTATATTATGGTATCAGCATATCAAGATTCAAGCACCTGTAACAAAAATTTACAATGTCCATGAGCAATGTTCTGAATTATGTTCAGTTTCTGTATGCGCTGCATTTATTCTGACCTTCCTGTGGAGGTCGATGATTTAAGAAAGGATTTCCCTTTTCAGTCAATACTCTAACACTTTTGTCGAACCCAGAAATTGACATGCCTCCTTCATCTTATCTTCAGCCACGTCATCTCTAATAATCTCTACAGAGGACACAGCCCTTATCACTGGTTGGGAATCTCGTCGGTGTGTGTCACTGAGTTCTCCATGACTTCTGCGTATCCCTGTGTGTCCATTTGACAGAGGCCCAATAGATTAGACAGCTGACTTCATTTTATCTCTCTGCTCACTCACTCCTTCTCCTGTCCCTCCTCTCACTCTCTCTATAGCTTTGAGGGTCAGCTGGCTAGACATACAATTAGGCTGCCGCTCGATCACCTGAGGAACACTGGGACTGTGTACATATGTGTGTGTGTGGGTGTGTATGTTTCATTGTCAATGTGACCGCTCTGCAGTATAAGGCCACTAGGGGACATCATTTCAGGCTTCCATAGACTTTAAATAGAGCAGACTATAGGCTATAGCTGTGCTATTAATATGCTGCATGCCCTTTTGATAATGTTACTTTATGTACACATGCACACACACATTTAAGCAGCGTATTCCACTCTTTACTCCTCTCCTCAGCCATCAGCTCAGAAGAGCAAAGCTCATCTCATCTGTAAGTAAGAAGAACAATATCGGGGACCGCAATGAGAATAGTAAATTTTGAAAACAGATCACCCCCCTTCTTTCCCTCTGAAACAAGTCATTCAGGCAAACAAACGAGGGAGAGAGAATATTAGCGTTTATGTGAGGAGGAGGATTGATGGGGGGTATTGATAGAATTCACACTCCTGGTTGAATTGACAATTATGCGCCAGATGAAATTGGAATTGGGTTGTAGAAGTGGTGGGGACCTTTTTGCAGTGAAACCCAGATGCAAATATTTGGATAATTTACATGAGAGCTTGACACCCTCTCTGCCTCATATATCCAAGGATTTAATAGCCTACTTTCCTTGCAATTCTTCTCGAAAACAGAGGAAGAAAGGCGTCGAGGGGGAGGATGAGATGGGGGGAGAGGAAGAGACAGATGCAGAATACAGCTAGGAGCAAATTCAGCCCTTAATTTGCAAACCATAAGCAAATTATGGGTACACAATTTCTTCCCTCCTGCCAGTAGCTGGTGATGTGGTTTGTTTTGGCTGGCTTGCATTTCCTCTCTGCAATCAATAAGGTGGGCCAAATTCCAAAGCCACCTCTCTGACCAGGGGCAAAAAGACACAGGGGGTAATGAAGGAAAGAGGGGAGGAGGAAGAAAACAAGAAAGCGAATGACAAGAAACGCCATGAAAATTAATACAGTTATGAGTGGAAAAGGCTATGAATTATCTACACTGTTCATGTCTGTTATGTCATGGGAAAGCAATTTTGATTCACAGTAACAATGAACCTTTAGGATGCACAGATATCAGGGGTCTCAAAAGATGGTAAACATAAAGTAGGAAAAATTTGCAAAGTTTACTCTCTTTCCCTCATCTCACCTTCATCTCAGTTGCTTAATATTAAATGGTAATTCAGTTGATCCCTTTTTCTTATTCTTTTCTCAATCTACTATTTAATACTGTAGAGCATCAGTGCTGGGAAGAACATCACAGACATACATTCAAATAGACATGCCCATGCAGTCATTCCATACTCAGCTGTGTGATTGTGAGGTAGAGAGGCCTCATTTATCACGCCAAGCCAATGAGGAGACAGAAGGCATAGAAACATTAAATAGGAAGTAGGTTCCTTCCCCTGGCTTGGTCAGACAATTGCGTTTGTGACTATGATTGAGTGTGTTTGCCTGCATGCATGCTGGTTTAAAGTGAGCTCCTTTGAGAGACGGCCTCTGATGTATCAGCACTTACAAAGTAAGTAGCTTCCTAAATATGTATGTCCCTGAAATAAAAGCATAAAAAATACTAGAGAAGGAAAATTTTAGCCACAGCCACCCAATTTAGGATGTAGTTTGTAGATTTGACAATGTTGCCAGAGGCTGAAGGGCAGTTAATATTTTTTCCCTGAAACTAAATTTGCTTTCATAGATTTTGACAGATTATAGAAAAAAAGGAAAATTGAGAGAGAGGGAACAATAAGAGGCTCTTTTATCAGCACTCGTTGTACTATTTTCATTGCACTTTCACTTGTCTCAGAAGTAAATTACAGTATGTTAGGTAACGTCTCCAAATAATGTCTCTGAGATAATAAGGGCATATTTTGTATGCTATTTAACAGAAATCAGGATCTAATATAACTAATCCTTTTGAAATATTTTGGGCAAACACCTCGTCAACATAAATGGGATGCCTGAAGAAGAGAGTGATCGTAGAAATCCCATTCTTTGTTGGCAAGGACTGCACTAACTTAGCTATTGCCTGTAAGTAAGACTATTTGTTCACATCAGTTGCTTAAAAGCTGCTCAATTCATTCTTTTTTTACATGCAATAGAACACAGATTGATTAAGTGATTGACTATATTAAGGATGCCTCTTCTATAATATTTTACATCATAATTTACATTCAGCATTCATCCCGACACTCTATAATGTTGCTTCTAAAGTATCCTTTTGCCATATACTAATAATAGAGATGTTCTTTTTTTGCCAGTACATGAGAGTAGAGATAGACTACAGTGCAAATGTCATCAAGTTGTTAGATGTACATATGTGTTCTGTACATATGTCTCAAAATACTGTGAATTTCCATGTAAGTAGCATTTCACTATATGCTGAAGGTTCAATCTTTTATTTCTGTATATTTTGTTCACAAGTAGCGATAGCAGCCATGGTTCAGTTAGGGGGGAAGTAATTTGTTTTTTTCAATTTAGTCAAGTGTCTATGGACATATGGAATTGACCAGAACACTTGTAACCATGACTGAACAAAATTTCAGGAAATGAATTACCTCTATTGTTCTTTCTTTCATTCATTCATTCCTCAGAACATCTGTAATCTGTGTGTTGGGTACTGAATACATGCAGCAGACAGGGCAGTCTCCTCACACAATCTTTTCACAACTCCAGCACCTTGGTTCTTGTTAAGACTTTATTTCATTTATCTCTAAGATGTGAAGAGGCCACCAGTGAGCAGAAAATAAAGATTTGATGTTTTAATATGGAAATATAGTAGTTTATATAAGTAGTCACTTAACACTGGCAAAATGAACATGCAGACAGTAACCTGACATACTTGTCAATTGGGCTTTGGCAATGCATTGGTGGTCCTTATATTCATGGTAACTGGGATATAAATATCAACACATCCTGATGGCTCAACACTCAGCTCTGTCCTTCCCCAACTGCTGTCCATACCCACTACTATTAGAAAACTACTGTCTCTCGCACTGTACCTGTGCCTTGTTCACATCATACCTGATTTTCAACAACAGTTGGGGGATGGGACCGCCGACCGTCCCGCTTTGAAATTGGCATGTAGAGCTGGAGGAGGTTAGAGGAGGATGCATAGATCTTTAGATAAAGCTGGTGAAAGAAAGGACAATACCACTTTTTAAGTCTTTCAAGACCTTTATACTTCTGTCTGTTTCTGCTTAGCACAGTAGTAATTTATACAAGTCCTGGCTTTGTACTGTACATGAAGTGAGACTCATACACTATACAGTAGAAGTCAAACCAACACAGGTTGAAAGTGGGGTCCAAAGGTCTGAGACCATTTTCCAATTTACTTGATTTGGAAAATATTCTTAGACACCACTGCAAATATACCATGGGTTAAGCAGTTTTCAAAACTTACAATGATTAAAGACATCACTGAGGAATGCAACCTACAGTTGGCTTTGATACGGAGGTTAAGAAACATACACACATTTGTGTTGGTGTTGCGCAAAGTAGCACTCCTCCAATTTTCAACTTCTGTGTATTAATTATCTATAGTAGTAGTAATAGACCCGGCACTCTGAGCAGTGTAGATACAGTGTAGTATACAGTCAAAAATAAAAATAATATTCCTAGTATAGGATCTAAACTTTTTCTAATCCCAATTATATCAACAATGACACAAATAAAACTACTCTGTATATAAAGCAGTTTGTTCTCACAGATGATTTCATTGAATAGGTTTTTTTTTTCAAAAGGAGGGTGCACCTTTCTGATATTATGTCTTCAATATGACCATGACAGTAAACTGGCAAAGCCCGGTCCTTCCCTTTCCTCCCTCCACTTTTGTGGCCAAGATAGATTGAGCCCATAACATAACAGCCTTCCTGTCAAGTACTGGCACATATTGCAGGGATTTTTTTTAGCAATTTTCTAGCTCACTGTGGCACAAACATAGGAAAAATGAATTACGTACAATGGTGTTTTGCACATATAGGCTTACAATTCCCTATCATCTTCATGTTTATGTTGTTAGATGAAAACCTGATACTCAATTCGATGCTGTTTTTATGAATGCTTTTGATTTGACTTATGATCAAGGTGTTTCATATATTTAGTGCAAAAAGCTCATCATAAATGAAGTTATAGGGAATGACTACTACAGAGGTGTTGTTTTTGTTATGCTGCGTTATATACTATAGCTATGAGTATAAAGCATTTGGTTTACGTTATATAGGTTTTCTATAGTACCTGCGTTTTGCCATTCATGTGTTTATAATGCTCTGTATGCAAGTCTTGTAAACTGAAAGTGAAGCATTGCTGGCCTTTAGAAAAAATCTCTTTAGATGTCTCTAATCCTCACAAACCCAAACAAAGAAAGGATGGAGGGCACAATACTGTCATGTAGGCTTTATATTAGCTTTGAAGCGGCTTAACACTTCCTGCCCTCCTTAGGGTACACCATTTGGCACCCTCTTTTGTCAGCTATATTCATCTGACGTGCTTACAGATGGGCCAAAGGTTTAGATAATATCGCAAGGCCTCTATTTACTACTCTTGTGATGAGATAATTGAGTGTTTGTTACCTTTGGCCCTAAATGCTCTTTCCATAAATGTTTGCAGGCAGTAATTTGTCCAGTTTTAACAGATGAGGTAGTAGTCAGGTAAATGGGTTTCCTCCTGCTGTCTTTCAAGTTACAGAGTAAAGAGAAAAACACATGAATCACAGGTTATGTTGAGGTGAAAGCTAAAAGGATTGTCCTTCACAGATTTTTACAAAGCCCCCCCCCCCCCCCCCATCATGTGCATAAATCAACACTAAAATAGTGTTTATGACCAGAACCAAGGATATAAGTCAGACACATAGCAGGAACAGAGTCCTCTGCTGTTGGCTGAATGTACTACAGGTTACTGCAGATCATGTATAAATTGGGACAATGCAACCGGCATCCATGACATTGGCACAAATATCCTGTATACTCCCTGACTCAGTAGCTAATTCTATTATGCTTTGTGCAGGTGGGTGTGGGGGATCGGGTGATTTCATGCCTAAATATAATGGATCCTGAATCCTAATAAAGTGTTTAGATAAAATGGCAATTTCTAGTCAGTCTATATGATCTGAAACAAAAGACACACATAAGATGTCATCTTTACAGTTGGCGCTTCTGGCAAGCAGGTATGTTAAAGTCAAGATTACAATAAGGATCAATAAGATCAGATGTCAACCAGCATGTTGATTAAACTTCAAGTTTACCTGTTTACATAAGGATCATTTCTAGACGTGATGGAATTAAGTATGAGCAGATCAAAGATGAACATTGACTTTTCATAGAAAGGGTCAGTGGTCAATCATTTAGTTTAGATAGTTCAAGTAAATTAGTCATAGATAAAAAAAAAAAAATGTATGTCAGAGGGAAAAATCTCAACATCTCACAGGCTGAAACAGGAAGACAGAGACAGTAAATCAGTGAGACAACCACCTGTTCCTACAGGTGTTTTCTGTTAGAACAGGTTCTTGGAAAGTTTCCAAAGGTGACAATAAATCCTTGAAAGATAATGCAGAGGGAACATGCGATACATCTTTCTCACTCAGTTGAGGAAGTCATCAGCTTTGTTTTCCCCTGACTTCCAAGAAATAATAATTATTCTCTGTTGAAGGTTTACAAACAAGACCAGGATTTGAAATGAATAGTTGCTGTAATAAACTGTCACCTGTTCCTGTTTCTCCACTACATCTTCAGAGTAATCAGCCATCATTTTAAGCCCAGTAAATTTTGTGACTTAGCTATGAATGTAAAAACAGTTATGTAAGTTTATACTTCAGTATGTAATAAATCACATCTGTAACTGTAAATACATGTAAATACAAACATTAGTCATATTTTTTTTTTCTTTTGTTTGTTGTTTGTTGTTTTTAGATCATCTGTGCTGAGACAATGTATATGTCCATTCTCTTTGTTTGATGAAAAGATTGGGAATACGTAATTTCAACAGCATCCCACTACCCCATGTAGTTAAATTTGAACAAATTGTGCACTGAATGCAGGTGAATACACAGGGTCTTTGATCATTTATTCCCTCCCTCCTACCTCTTTCCTTGGCAGCTCTGATAGAGCACAATGAGTCAGTGAGCTGTTTTTACTTGTTTCATCCTCTGTTTTCTGCCTCAGTCTAAGAGGTTGCAACATGGGGCGTTTTAGAATTCATATATGTATTTTACATATGAATATAGATTATTATTAATGATCTTTCCCCTGTCGATATAGTTACATTTTTAGCCCCGCTCAAACAAATATCACATTTGAAATTAGTGCATAGATTGACATTTAGTATTTATTCAAATTTTTTATTATATGTATAATTTTTTATGTATTTTACAAAAGCACTCCACATTTCTTTGTTGATATCGGTTTAATATCAGCTTGCTCTCCCCTGACATCTGTAATATTAAAAGGAGAATCATTTATCATCTCATATATCATGTTCCGTTTTGTGTAGCTGCACATTGTCATTACAGGCATGATTTCCTTTTTGCATGGGTCACTATCACATCAGCGAGTTCAGTCCTAGCCATTTGTAATAAACCAAAGACAGCAAAGGATGTTTGTTCCAGTCTGTAGTTACACATTTGTGCAAAAGAGTTCAAAGTCTATGTTCTTGTGTCTCTGAAGCATCCGTATGTCAGCCATATTAGCTATTTCCAATACAATAGCCCTTTTTTCTTCTGTAGCTCTTACTGACAACCTTGTCTCGTAACCACCCTGGGATCAACTAATGGCCCCTCTGGTCAGTGGGCAAGGAGAGGGGGTAGATAGAGGGAGCAAGATGGGGAAAGAAGAGTAAAAGATAAGAGTTTTGAAAGGGTGAGAGATGGAGGATGGAAGGAAGGAGTGCAGGACTGTGTGTGGCTGAGCAACATGAAAGTGAAAGTGGGCCACAGCCGGGCTAAAGCTGGGGCTGCCTGCTATTAACAGAGCGCAAAAGTGCCAAGCAGGGACTGTAAAGTGTGCTTCAATCTGTGTGTCCTGATCTCTGCCAACCTGTGTTCATCATTCCCTATATATATCATACTATCTTTGCTTTAATGGCACCTTTGATCAGGTCAGGTGTTAAGCAAATTATTTTGAATGGATCACACTTCTAAAGCAAACTTTCCGCTCATTGACGTTTAACAACAGAAAATACTTTGGATATACTTCTTCATATCCAAATTTAGTATTTTAAGGTAAACAGTCTTTCAAAATTGATTTCCATCCTCTGCTTGTTGAATGAATTTTGATGACACTATGTCAGTGCTGGCTGTAGCCAAGGTGGTGCCTTAGGCAAACTTGGAAAATTTTTCAGGATTTGGTTTTGCATCCTGATCTCAAGCTGGGTTCTTCCTGAAATCCCTTCCACTAACACATTAAATGTTGCAGTAAGTGGAAATCTTGTAATGGGTTAGAAGCCAGTTGAAAATAGAAAGAATTCCCTGAGGTTGTATTTGGATTTACTGGACAAAGATGATGTATACAGTGTTCTTTTTAAAAATGTCTTAGCAACGACAAGCTTTAGAGGTACACAGACCTTAATATAACTATTTGCCATTCTATATTAAAGACCAAGTATTTTATTCAACGATGATTCACCTTGTGCTTTGATTACTTATGGCTTTATATTTCTAGATCAATGATGCCTTTAGAGTCAGGAAATCAGCTCGCTCTTTTTTTTTTTTTTTTTTTTTTTTTTTGTTCAGGTTTTTTTTTGTGTTTTTTGGGGTTGCTTAACCGAGGTTAACATTCATATTTAAGCATCACTCGGAGCAGAACAGTTCCTAACTGTGACTTTATTATACAGAAAAAAGTGGTTTTCAGCACCACAGAGACTAGGACATTTTTACTATTGTTTAGAGAAAAGGTTGAAAATGTATACCGCTAGTTTCTAAAACTGGATAATCTCATTTTGATCAACATCATAGGGGACAGTTTCCAGCTGTGATTACATTTACCAGAGAAAGCAGTGGCATTTTAGTAGCAAAGAGTGAGTGCACAGACAGAAAGGTGAAATAGCAGGCTATTCAACTGGAATAAATACATACAAATCAGAATACTGTCTAAACTGTCACTGAACTTTAGACAAGGAGCCTGATTTTGACATAGCCGTTTTCTACGTGATCAAACTATATTTACACCTGTATGACAAGAATTTGGAATCCAGTGTCCTGTATATAATATAATGAAACTTCAGCCATGATGTTGATCAGTGTGCTTGACATTTACAGGAATTATCTGTATGTTTGTTTTGAAGCACATTACACATACAGTACACTGTATATGTAGCATCGTTTACACAATGTAAATGCTTTACTGCTGATTCTGTTTAATACAGAAACACAGCAGGTTGGACTCTTGAGCACCAATCATAGTGAGTAGCCCCTTGCTTTCATGTAACTTTTACAAAGAGGGAGAAGGACCTTTTTATTATAATCGAGGTGAAAGCATAAGTAAGACTGAGAAATCTCCCAGTCGAAAAACATGTGCACGATTACCACTTGATGTGGTGATTGTCTTGTTTACACACACAGCAGACAGCTCTAAGCTAAAATGAAATTTCTGAACAACTTTCATTGGCACGTTTGTTTGAGAGAAGATGGTAGATTTAAGCTCACACAGTGGGGTGAGAATAACATCCAACTTTTAGCAGCATAAAGCAGACAGAGCTTCTGTGAAGTGTTCTGGAACCTAGAGGGGTTTTGGATGGATATCTGCAACTGTTAGGAAATTATTTTTGGTCGATAACATAATGTTTAGAATGGACATTCTATGAAAATACAATTGAATACAATAATTTTACCCATGTTTGTGACAGGCATTTGTATCTTTATACTTTGGGGAAACCTACCGAATGAAATACTGAATGAAATTGAATTCAATATGACAAACGCATAAGGATAGACAGCACTGCGCTTCAGTTCATTCCACATACTAAGCAGAACAGAACAGGGCAATCTGTTCTTCTGCACAAGCCACAGTGGGCGGCTCTAATGCTTTTTACTGGCAGAAAGTGAAGCTTTTGGTCATGTAGGACAGCAACATACATTTAGACGTTTAACACCTTCTTTCCACATGACACAATGAGTGAGCATTTGTTAATATGTGGTACTTGGATCTGTTTTGACATTTTGAAAATCACGCTACACCTTGCAGTACCTGCTGATCTCTTGGCTTTCTCAGTGAACTGAATTTGAGCAGTCACAGTGCCAGGATAATATGGTGCTTTCCATATTTAATAGGGCGGGCAGTGGAAAAATGCTAACTGCAGGAGGTTAGCATAATAAATAACTGCAATAATGTGGTATGATAGGAAAGAGGGTAAAACAAGGTTGTGTCAGTATTGTTTTGCTTGTATAATAAAATGTGGATTTTCTGTATATTCCATGCTGTGCGTCACAGTTACATAGTAGTTATACTGACTGAGCATGCACTGAGATTTCAGATAAAGAGTGTATTTTATCTCTATAGGATCTGTCCGTGCAATGAGCTGCTTTAATGTAACAATCGGATAGTGTTGCACAACAGCTCCAAGGACTGCCATAGAGCGATGACGGCGAGCAATGCAGGAGGGTTTTAATGCTTCTGAGTGTAGGAGTACTGATATAAAATGGCTTATCAGACAGCATGTCTATTTACTAAAGACGCAAATCAGTTTCATAGTGGAAGTTGTTTGAAGATAGAGCAGTGTATAGATGCTTCCATTTGCAGCAAAACTTGAGCAGTGCATGACCACTGCTGTTGCTGATCCTTGTGCTGCAACCTGCACATGACACAATGATTTTGAATTTTAAAATACATTTTACGTTTTTGATAGTTGTACTGTATATGTATGATGAAATTCAAAACAACAACAACATGAAAGTAAACTTTATACTTGTTGCATGGATAGATATCTCTGCAACACAAGACATAGATGTCTTTGACAGAACATTAAAACTGTTACTACTTCACATTCTGTTGATTATCTTGGTTCATTTTTGAATGTTTCAAACTTAAATATTTACCTATTGTCACTTTAAAGTAGTTTGTTTTTGGAAATGCCAAAGTTAACATTAAAACATTAAAATGAACAAACCTTTTTAAAGGAAAATTAAGAGCAGAAATACAGGAAAGGAGGGTAATGTTGTTCACTATTAGTGTTTAAGGCAACAGAGTATGCTCTTTTGGAACAGTTAGCAGTTCTGATCAGTTTCAAAATCTTGAGGAAAAATGTGATCAAATGAGGAAAATTGATTGTTCTCAAATCCTGAATATATTCAAACAAGAAAAGCATTGCATCCTGCTACACAAATTTATTGTGTGTATAGTTTTTCTAGTTGAAAGAACATTACGTATTGCTCTCTCCCTCATGATCAGGCTACATTTCTCTCCTCCTCCCTCTGCCACAGACACAAACAGATGTGATAGCTCTCTTTTGCTGCCTCTCCCTCTCAGGCTCTTACCTACAATTATTTTCTGTATGGTTTTGGCCAGGTTTCCTTTCTCCTTCCTGCTGCAGCTGTCCCTCACACCGGCAGGCTGCAGCTTCACAAAGTTACTTCAAAGGTCATCTCTTTCTTTCTCCTACGGTTAATTAGTTTGTTTGTTGGTTTCATATTAAACACTACTTGAACTAAAATTTGCATGCTTCCCAATGAAATTTGTTTAATATTTTTTTGTGGTGATTCAAAAATCTCTAGCTGCAAGCTCTTTATTTAGAACTGCAAACAAACAGTTTGCAGTTGCAGGTGCAGCCAATCAGAATTGAGAATTTTTAGTTGCCAAGACATAAAATGAACACGCAAATGCTCACATGTGACAATGTGAAGTTGCTCAGATTTTTTATTTAGGTTTACTCAATAAGTGACCAAATTTGTCCGTTTCTAATTTATTTTACTACCTGTTTCAGCACCGTAGTTACGAAAAGAATTTCGAAAAGATTTTTTCTTTAAATTCTGAGTTTTAACAGGACACTAAAAGAAGGAGATCTAGTATCTTAAAGGTTACAGAATAGCATTTCTAGTTTTAGGGTTCAACTCTCACTGGGGTCACTCATGCTAGAAAAGATTCACACTCATGGAACTGTAAGCCGCTTAGCATAAAAGCATCCACCAAATATCACATGTTAATGGCCTATATTACCATATTTTAGCTCCACTGAGTGAGCACAGCTCCCAATGCGGTTTTTCTGAATGCGGTTTTAAATTTCCTACCCTGGCTACTGGGATATTTTTTGCAAAAGCTTCCTCTTGCCAAATTTTCCATTACATGGTGTAATAGAAGCTGATCAGTTCACTGAGTACACTGAAGCTGAATGTTAGTAGTCAAACTTCTCTCTGACATTGTGTGCACGAACTGGATAGATTCTTGACAGTATCTGATGGACATTTAGTTTGATAGAGAGCATGCAGAAAACCTTCATGTACTAGTAACCCCACAGGCACAGCAAGTCACTGATGCTGTTCTGTGTATGTTATTCCCACTGGGCACCATTTGTAATATGTTTAAATGGATGAAATGTAGCACTCCTGACTTCAACAGCATCCACAGAGGAATGTTCCAATGCTGTGGGCTGTCAGAGTCTGATAAAAAAAAAAAAAAAAGTTCCACTTTTCAACACTGCAGAGTGAACATTTCTCAGTTTTAACACTATATTGGATATATCCCATGATGTTAACTTCTAGAGCCTAATAATAGGCTTATGGGAGAGATGATGCCATATAGAGAGACAGAGCATCTATACTGTGAATGTCAGTCCTATATCCTAAAGCTGAGAGCAAACCCACTTTAACTGTTTTTATGCATAGAATTCAGTGACAGTTAGAAATCATATTGCAATTTGGGCCAAACTTTTTTTTTTTTTATATTAGACATTTTAATTGTGTAAGGTAAGTGTTTTTGAGAAACCTTTTTTAGCTGTCTGATTATATAAAGACAACACAAGCATAATTTCCAGTTCTAGGTAGGGATGGGAACTGAAACCCGGTATTGAACCCCAGAGATACATTTTTAAAGACCGGAGTATCAATAAGCTCCAATGTTATCGGTTCTGCTTTTAGTACTTGAAAAATTTAGAAAATACAGTTCCTGTTTATTAAAGCACCATAAAAGTTCTCCCGGACATTTTATCTCACCAACTCGGTTTCTGATTAATACATTCGTCTATGAATGATGCATTTTCGCTGTTTGTAATCCAGACGAGAGACCTCTCCCTCTCTTTCTCTCTTAGACCCTGTGTGGTGGGGGTGGGGGTGGGGGGGGGGGGTGAATGTTAATCGCATGCATATGAGAAAAATATCACTGTTAATTCTGTTCTTGATTTCTTTTTTTTTCTATTACAAAATGACAAAAGGTACCGTTCAAGTACCGGATTGATAAGTGGTATTGATAAAAGTAGTAGTACCATTTGAAATCTTGATGATACCCATCCCTAGTTCTAGCACAGCTTTGCTAGTCATCATCAGATCTATAGAGGCCTTTTCACTGATCATTCCCTCCCCACAAGCACTTTTCTGTCACTTCATGTGAAGTCACACTTGCAGAGATGGAGGGCTTAAGAGGATATAAATAAGCAGGTTAAAAGTGGGATGCTCTCACTATTCTCAACTGTAAATGGGAAACAGGTGTCACCATGGGCGCTAATCAATGCTGACTTATCATCTGCTGTCACTTATATAATGTCCTGTTTCCCTTACAGTGTCTCAAATATATAACTGAGCTTATGATGTGAAATATGCTGTACAGTCTTGGTAGACGGTGTCAAGTGTGTTTTTTTTTAACTCCATATTACAAACCCTCCAAGGGAGAATGCATCAATGAAGTGGAGAGGATATATAAGCGTATATTGGCCACAATGGAACTGAATTATAATCATGATGTTACCATTTAAAAAGTAGTATCAGCAATATGCTTTAGCTTTTATATGCTGTACCTTTACATAGTTTGCTGTGCTGTACTGTGGTGGACACTATACTGAAAATATTATACATTTGAACTGAGGAAATGTTCATTGATCTCCTTGAGTTCTGTTTCCTTGAGTATTGGAGCTGTTAGAAAACCTCTCCAATGCTAAGCAGGAGTCTGAGTGTTTCAGCACCATTACATAGGGACAGCTCCCCAAAATGCATCTGTTACTTTTCTGGCAAGCCTACAACTGAAATAATTGTTATCCAAGGTAATAAAGGTTCTCAACCTCAAACCCTTGACCCCTCCGAAGGCTAACCCTAATCTTTTGATATTTCTTCATCTTTTTTCCTTTTCTTTTGAGCTTAAAGTACTTCTGAGCCAGACGAAGTGTCACATATTTGTACTGCTAATGCTGTATGTCAGAGTGAAATGCACACCATTACATTATCACCATGGGAAAATGTTTGTTTCCTCGTTTGTGCTTTTTATATATATATATATATATATATATATATATATACACACACACACACACACACACACACACACACACACACACACACACACACACACACACACACACACACACACACACACACACACACACACAAGGAGGCATGGAAAAGGGAGGGAGTGATAAAGGGAGAGAAGGAAGGAAAAAATGTGTTCCCGTATAATTACCCCTGAGAATCTCCTCTCAGCAACCTGAGTTAGTTCAGTACCTAGGCCCCAGGCTAAGATCTATGTCTTTCTCTCAGTCTTTCTCATGTTTTCTCAATCTTTCAATCTCTGCCTGCCAGTAACCATCCCATCTGACCCACTACCCAACCCCCCTAGTTCTCCCCACCCTACCCTTTTTCTTTATCTCCTGGGTTAAGGGGAATAAAAGGAGTATAAAGGGATTTCATTTTATGGCTCACTTCAGAAGACTTCAGAAGTCCAAACATTTGATAGAGAGCTGAATAAATTACTAATTAAAGATAAGTGAAATGGTGGGGAATCAAGAGTTTAACCAGCTGTTCTAATATGCAAATACTACAGACACAGCGCGTGCACATACACAACAAACACATACAGGTCAAAGCCTTGATCACATTTCTTATCTTCACACAGCACACACCTTTTCTCACCCTATGAGAAATATCCCAAAACCTCCACATATTTAAAGAAGGATGAGGACCAACAACTCATTTCACTCTTTTATGCTCTTTTCACCTAATTTTTTGTTTTCCTTTCTTGCCTGTCTTCACTCCTCTGCCCTCTCTACTAGTCTTACCACTCTTGGATAAAGACAAGTCTGTGTGTTAATTATTCACTGTAGATCTAGATTGTGTTTGAGTGTACGCTGGAAGAGAGGATAATGGTGTGTTTGTGTGATCTTAATGCCAGTTAGATTTACGGTGGCTGGGAATAAGGTTCTCATTGAGAGATTTGTGCCATGTTGCATGGGTGTGCTTGGGATTAGATTGGGCCCTCTGGTGCCCCAAAATACATCATTCTCTGCCACATTAGACAGCCATTAGTGAGCAAAATCCATGGGTAGGTGGACAGGTGAATCACCTCTAAAATATTACTAGATGAACACAAAATATAAATAAATAAGAAGGTGCATCCAATTATTAGCTGAACAGTGGTAATTCATTGCATTCCCAGCAAAGGTGATGATGGATAGCGGAACATTTCTGGCTTTAGCGATATTGTTCTTTCGTGTGTGTGGCCAACTCTAAACTATGCAAGCACCAAATAATTTTTCATCCATATCCTCCTAATTACACTCATGTTGCAAAGAGAACTGTGTAATGTGTTTGCAAGTGTCAAACAACTACTGGGTGCCAGTATTACCACATCACTACATGGCATTTTCCTTTTGTGTGGCATCACCACACAAAAGCAAACGGGATGATGACCAACATTTGTGGACCAGAACAAACCAGTTTGTTTTATTGTTTAAATCAGGTTTGACACATGTCAACCTTCATTGACAGTTAAAACAAAAAAAGCTGTTGCTTTGGTTTTGTTTATGAATACACAAATGTTAGCTTGTGTTGTGCTGATCTTTGTTCTGTTTTGTTTTCTGTTTGCGCATAATTCATCTCTGTGTGTTGTTAGTGGCCATTTGAAAATGTCTGATGGTACTCGGGCTTATAATTTCTGTCTGGTCTTTTGTTTGGAGGCACGTACAAGCTAGCACACATACATGTACACACAAACAGACTCACACAGAGGACGGACGCTCATGATAGCAGGTAGTGCTTCCGACAGTAATGTTGGCTTTTACTGCCCTGTCACTTAATGGCTTCAGCTGCAACACGGAATGAGAGACATGGTGGCTTTATGCAATGTGCAAAACATCTGACATTAACACACACACACACACACACACACACACACACACACACACACACATATCCATGTCCACATGAATACAGACCTCCATTCTCTTTTACCCCCCAAGACAGACAATGTCCTTGAGAGATGGTGACAGCAGTGCATACTAAAAAGCCACCCAGCTCACACCTGAATTACTTTCTCTCTCTGAGGCGTGTATGCATGTCTGTTGCTTTTCTTTACGAGTGTGTTTGTGTACCTTTTTTAGGTTTGTAAGGTCATCAAAAGGCTTTTACATATATCCTCTATAGCACCCAGATAAAATCTCACTTAAACTCATGCAGCCCTAAACACTTCCAAGGTGACTTTTCTACCAGCTTACGTAATAAATGGCAGCAGCTGTTTGAGAAACAAAGGAACTTGCAGACTTTGAAAGGCATTTAATCTTTATATTTTTGTTATTTATATTTTATTCACTGCATATTACGATTGTGGCAAACAGCATTTAAAGGACTCTGACAGCATGAGGACAAACATTCTCTGGTCTGATGAAGCAAAGAAAATGTACTCTGGGCAGAACTCGGTACCATATCTGGCGAAGACTAATACCATCCCTATGGTGGAGCATGGTGGTGGGGGGACTGCTCAGAATTGAGGGAAGGATGATTGCAGCCAAATACAGAGTTCCTTGAAGAAAAAATTTGCTCTTGAGAGAATGTGCAAGAAAACACTGGAGTAACTTCAGGACCAGTCCAGACTTAAAACTGTGGAGAGACCTAAAGATGGCAGCTCACAGATACTTCCCATCCAATCTGACTGAACTTAAGATGGTCTTGCAGGAAGAATGCGGTACACTGTCTGAATCCAGGTGTGCAAAGCTTGTAGTGACTTACCCAAGAAGACTCAAAGCAGAAACTTTATTATGGTTTATGGAATGTTGATTTATGGGCAAAAATGTCTACAAAACAATAAAATGGGCAACAAGTGAAGGGGTCTGAATATTTTCTGAAGGCACTGCATATGCATATGTGTGACTGAGCTTTACCTGTTTTTATTTTGTGTCTGTGGCTTCTTTTTACAAAGAATATTTTGCCATTTTAATTTTGTTTACAGATTTTAACTGTAGTGAGAACTGACAAAAAGTTTCACTGCTGGTGGTGACGATGACTCCCTGGGGAAGAGAGCACTAGGCAGTGAAAAAGCTCTGCAAAAATAAAACATTGCTGTAAGGCATTAACAGAGAGAAAAACTTGTATTCCCCAAGTGGTTTTAGGTATAAACACTGAGTTTCTAAGGATCAGGATTATTGTGATTTTTTTCATTATTTTCATTGAAATAAGACCATATACTAAAATTATCCATTTGAAAAAAAACAAATTGACTGTCCAAAAGGAGGTAAACAGACAGGTTAATAGTCAGGGGTACTCTTGGAAGTCTTAGAAGCCTGCACCTCAATGGACTTTACAAAGCTGCACAATGGAAAGAACCTCTCTTTTTCCATGGACTGGGTAGCATTGAAAGGACCTAACCTAGCATAGGACAATTTAACCTTTGTCACGAGCCTACATGTACAGTATTCTTTTAGTTAATGTGTCCTCCAAGCTTGGTTATTGTGATGTCTGCTTAGGTTGTTGGTTTGTCACACTGTTAAGCTGATGCTAGTATATTTCACGCATGCACGCACCTGTATATAGTGCCCCTTGCTGGAATAGACATTGCATGTTTTTGCTTCTGATATCTTTTAAAGTTCCTCTCCAGAGCTTTTTTTTTTTTTTTTTTAAAGTGCATCTACGCTTATTTCCTCATTGAGAAATTCGGGGCAGGCCTTGTGCCCGACCCACATTTGCTGCTTGTGCTAGGTTGACAGGTGTGTATCAAGGTGGTTGGCACAGTAAACACTGGAGAGACTCAGCCATGTTTGTGCCTCAATCACAGACACAGACTCAGGAGTTTGTTGAGGAGTTTGTTTTGCACCAAAATCGGTGACTAGAAGGCGTATCAGAATGGAAAGTGTAGTTATTTATGTGGTTTGTTAGTTTGCAACTGGCAGTGGCTGACACAGTGCTACTGGCTGTGCAATGATTTAGGGACTGGTGAACGAACAGTGCGTATCAAGATGGTTAACATTAGAAGAACAATCAGAGACTCAGCCACATTTGAGCCTCATTCAGACCCTAACTCAGATGATCAGCGACTAGCAGAAGTATCAGAACAGCTAACACAGTTAGCATCTTTAATTTGTTTATGTTGTTTGTTAGATTGCAACTGGCAGTGGTTGTCAGTGTTAGTAGTTGTGCTAATGCAAACTGACGAAGTTTCAGGTTTATTTTGTGCGGCCCTGTCCTCACCAGGTTGACGGGATTGGTTCCTTAGGTATATAATGACTGAAACCCTGGCTGTCTGAATCCATTTTAGGAGACTGTCATTGGTTGACTGCAGTTCTGAGGTGGAAATATGCATAAGTTGACTGCTCATTTCAGTCATTATATGTCTTGTATTATATAAGAAACACCATATGGACGTGTTAACAAGGTTAAAACTTGATTTTTATCGGAGGGGGTCTTGTGAATGAATGAATGCCTTTACTCTGCAGAACTCCATATGCTTATTAGTTATTAAGTTAATTATTAATTAGAGTTCCAAGTAGATAGCATATTTTGAGACTGTATCAATATTGGCTATCCTTCCCTGCATACGGTCGTCCCCTGAGAAACTTTAAAATGAATTAAAATGCTTTAATGTTAATATTTTTTTATGTTAATATTCTGTTAATTTCTGATAGACAATTTTTAACCTACTTATTCCTAACAATAATCTATTAGATGTCTATTCTACACTGTCAGACACTACATTTCTACATGTATTCATTCAGTGGTCAGCACATACAAACCCACTCATATATCCACATGGTCCTTCGCTCCAAGTACAACACTGATAGGGGGATTACAGTGAAGGATCAATCTTCAGCCAAAACACAGGATATATATGGAGGTCTGAGTGTCCACTGCCCATCTGGTGCAATATTTCTCTCAAATGGGAGATTTCCAGAAATACATGAAGTGTGTTTTGCAGGGATGCAATCATCGAGTGCTGTTCAAGGTTACACTTTCTCAGTCTCTTTGCTCAGCAGCAGTCCAGATATTTTCCAACGTGTAAGAAATTTGAACATTAAATCCAAGGTCTTGCTTTACTGGATGCTTCACAATGAACATAAGAATCCAGTTTTTTTACTGATTATTTCATGACACTAAACTCTGATAAATTTAACTGAAGGTCGAGCCCTCTCTGTTGATGGTTTTTTTTTTATGAATTAGTCAAATCAATTTATGCAAACCTCTAAATGGTTTTTGCAAAGTTGTATTTCTGCCAGAAAGTGAATTATAGTTTGTGATTTCACAATGATTTATATGCAGGACTTTGGGTAGGAATAT
Source organism: Seriola aureovittata (assembly GCF_021018895.1). Taxonomy (NCBI): domain Eukaryota; kingdom Metazoa; phylum Chordata; class Actinopteri; order Carangiformes; family Carangidae; genus Seriola; species Seriola aureovittata. The sequence goes on along the minus strand of NC_079368.1, from coordinate 27,762,860 downwards.
CGGGTGCGATAAATTCAAGGAGTGGGTTACCCTTAGTATGTGTGTGTTTACCATGTGAATGAAATATGTGAAACTGATGTATGGTAATCAAAGGTCTATGAAGGTCCTGACCTGAACAGGTTATACTGCGAAATCAAACACCTGTCTGTTTAAAAATATATATTTTTTAAATACACAATAATCAAAAACCCCTTTATGAAGACCATATGTTGTATTTTTATTTTTGATGCAAGCACAAACATTGGATGTTGCAAGTATTTTATCATGTTTTCATCTTCCAAAGTATTTTTGTTTACATTATCTTTTTTCTTATCTCTGTATTTTCAGCTACAGTTTGCTCACTGAACAAGAGATGTTCCCCTTCAATGTGAGTGGTTATATAAACATTTAATAATAAATCAATAGCGTCAAAAAAGGAGAAGTGAGAGCAGCTTTCACAGCATCAGTATCACTGTCAGTTTAATCTCCCGTTCCTTGAATGCGTACAAAACAGTCCTTCCACTGGAAGCCTGAGGCTCCCAGCCCTCCTAATCCCTAATCCAAGGTCTGGGGCAGATTAAGAAGAACCCTGGGGACTCCAGCCCTTCAGGGAGGCAGGGATGGATAAACGGATGATAGTGGGGGGAATGGATAGAATAGATGGACAATAGGATAGGAGGATAATTACAGGGAAAGAAAACAGGTTTGTTAAAGATGGAGAGAGGAATGGACATGTGATGGACAGATACAGGATGAGATTTGAAAATGAAAGCATCCTCTCCCAATATCTGATATCACCACTGAACAATGGTATTGCTCTGATGATTGATACAGGATTCTCCTCAAATCACACAACAGCAGGGTAAAGTCAATGGGCGAAAGTTTTTAATGTAAAAATTTAAACTGGCAACCCGATCATCAGCTCTTGTTGAAGTGAGAGGTAGACAGCGGGTCTGAAGTGCTCATGGCTGAGCTGAGGTTGGCAGATTAGCCCTTCATCTGTCTGTCTCTCTGTTAGACACCCCACTGCATCCTCCGCCTCTCTCTCTCTCTCTCTGTCTCTCTCTCTCTCTCTCTCTCTGTCTCTCTGAGACAGTAGATGCGCGTCCGGCTGGCAACTGCTGCTGCTCATAGTTTCTGCCTCTTCCTCTCTTTTTTTTCTCTCTCTCCTGGGTCTCCTCCCTATCTTTCTCTTCTTCCCTCCCTCCCTTCTCCCCTCTCTCTTCCACACGAACGCGGCATACCTCCTCTTCAGCAGCCAACGTGCGAGCTGAGTCTGACGCGAGTACCCGCATACGGAGTGCGGACCGCGGAGTGTCGTTGGCGCGCATCCTCGGTTCATTTTTCTCCAGATAGCCTAGCCCACATTTTTCCCTTCCTGACGCAGAGAAGAAGAGTGGCTTTGGAGCTCTCTTTCATTAGCCATACATTTAAGAGCCCTCTCCATCCTGCTCTCTCTCACATCTCTACAGGAAACTAGAGACAATTTCGGAATATGGTACCTCTCAGTGGTAATGCCATGTGACAAGGCTTTTCATCATTTTGTGTGTCTTTCCACTCTAACAAAAGTCGCTGGGTTCGTCTGTGTGTTCTGACGGCGTTGATATTCAAAGAGGGGCCAAGTGAAGGGAAAATAAAAGCCCCTGGGAAAATGGAAGTTTTGGCGTTGGCTTGGTCCGCTGAGGCTGCTGCTGCTGCTGGTGATTTGGTGATTGGTGCAGGGGGGAAACTGCGTCGTCAGGTCTGAAAGGCTGGGATTCTCGGGTCATTATAACAGGACCTGCTTTTCAAGATAACAAGGTTTTCCCTGACGTTATTGAATGGTTACATATTTATTCTTTTAAAAGAGCGGCCACATCCTCCAGCCCCCCAGTTCGCCTTAACGCGTCGGCGTTTGGATGCGGTTTGTTTCCTCTGCGGCTCAGCGTCTCTCTGCTCGCCCAGAATATGATTTAATGTTGGGAGGAATTTCAGCGGGGTGCCAGTCTGTGACTACCCGGGAATTTCTACTGATTTCCCTCTTACAGACAAGCATCACACTCTAACGTCAAGTGAAGAGCATATCAAGGCACAGATTACAGGGAATTTCCTTGACCGCCTTACAGATGGACTAAAAAAAGGAGCTTCGGTTCTCGGGATTTTAACTCTGATCGCTCTCACTCATAGAGCTGTTTTCTCTGGTTTTGGGGGGAAATATATCTGGACAACATGAAAGTTATCTCGGCTATGTTGCTCGTTGCCGTTGTTTGGAGCCAGGAGTGGAGGTCGGTGCTCTCGGATTCAATCATCCACATCGGTGAGTTACTGCGCTTTTGCTCTTATAATTCGCAGCCACAATAAGGCTCAGTGTGCGTCTCTCGGGAAACACATTTCAGGTTTCAGCCTTGATGTGCGCTGCGCTGCTTAGATCACGGAATTGCTGGCAATTTTCTTTGACGCCTAGTGGTATTTAGTGGCTTTTTCTATGAATGTGAACTATGGCATTCAGGATGTAGATACCAGACTTGATTTTTTTTTTGTTTTTTTGGAACATCCACTTCTCTATATTAGGCTACTGGTAAATGAACGAACTAGAGATCTGTTATGCGCCATTACGGACATCGTTACAATTGAAGTTTGCGTTTGAGTTCAGGGATTATTGAGCACCAATTGCATATCTGGGATTAACCCAAGAATTGCTCATAGTCGTTTATTCCAGGTGTTTGTTAGTGTCATTAGTGTTCACATGAATTGATCAATGAATGCGGGCAATGTCCAGTAAAGGGACTGCACTTAGGCATTTCATATATAACAATGGCTATGTGCGCACAGGATGCTCGAAAAACAGGTGGTTTGGATGGCTTGATGTAGCCCTGGATGGCGGCAAATTTTCCCCTTATAGATTTTCCTGAAGCATAATGGCATTACCACCTTCCATCGCGAGTTACTGCAGTGCCAGCAGAAAAAAAAAAAAAAAAAGATTTATGCTTTAACGTCTTCTCTGCCTTCTACCACCACCGGCAAAGTGTGGCACTGTTGTGTTGAGTGTGATGTCGACATCAGGGAGCGTATTCTTTCAGGCGATGTAGCGGCACCTCCGGCTCCGGCTATAGTTTGCGGGGGAGAGAGAGAGAGAGAGAGAGAGAGAGAGGGAGGGAGAGAGGGAGAGAGATGACGCTGGAGAGCGTGTCTTGCAGGATGAGATGAGGACGCGAGGTGGTGATGGTGGGCACACAAAATCATTGCACAACGCGGTGGCCTCGAATGGGCGATAGAATACAGAGAGAGCAGTGTGTAGGTGCGTGAGTGAGAGTAACGACCAAGAAAACACACACACACACACACACACACACACACACACACAGATAAGCATCTGTCCATGCTGAACTGTTTTTACACATTGCATGGCCAAGATTACATCCATATTTTAACAGTCACACATATGCACACTCAAGCACATGTAACACATTATAAATCAATCTAACTCACTGCATTATGCTGGGGAGAAGTGTGTGTGTGTGTGTGTGTGGGGGGGGGTGGGGGGTGGGGGGGGGTGGGGGGTGGGGGGTGGGGTGCCTTGGATCCATTTAGACCCTGGGCAGCTGATTTACACAGCAGAGTCCAGGCCAATTGAGTGGCTACCTGACAGCAATTTGCCAAGAGTTGGATCAGTTCTAGGTCTTCTCTTGGCTGTAGACCAAGCTGATGCTCCATATCAGACATCCAACAGTAGCATGGCCAAATGAATGAGATTTACACAGGTCAAGCTGACAGTGAATGCATATTATCTAATTTGCAGACAATGGGAACTGCAGGTGTTATGCCAATCAAACCAGGTTGAAATCTTTTGTTGGGGAAACCAAACATCAGATTATGCTAGTTTTGAATCGATAGTTTAACTGGCTTCCCAATGATCATGGTTTATTGTTTAAAGATATTCAAATTAAATAAGTATATAAGTATCATAAGTTTATTCTAAGTATTGGTGAAGGCACACATGCTCAACGAGCCTCATCTTACATACAGGGTGGTAGGTTGTGATAGTGGCCCTACAGGGGTGTCACGGTAATTCACTGGTTATACGGATCGTCCTGTGACTGGATAGTCTGCTCCCAGCAGCAGCCACATGTTCTGCAAGTGTCTCACAGCAAGACACTGGAACTTTACCTGCTCACTGACTGTAAGTTTCTTTAGGTAACAGTGTTAGCAATGTGACTAAAACCTCCTGGTCATGAGACATTTTTAGGCTTACAAAGTCACAGAGATCTGCAGCTATCTACGCTTACTGCACTAAGGTTCTTGTCAGCTGCTGAAACTGGGTCAAGGTTCTCTATATGTACAGTGACTTGTCTCTGTGTTCATCTAGGCTTATTCAGACTGTATCGTAGCTTTCAGACATGGTGTCTCACTGGCTCTAGGTTCTCAGTATAGACTCCTTGAATTTGACCAATAACATGTAAGTTTACTTGAGGTTTTTGATGTACTAACACAAGAAGACATATAACATGTTGATATTAAGCTGTGCTGTAAGTCTGAAACATTGCAACTGTTGTGGAGCCCAAAAACACGACATGTATAGACTGTATACTATACTTAACAAAATTAAATAGATGCAGCCCTTCGATAGTTTTCAGTGTTTGGGCTTATTTATCGATCTGTGTTTATATAGAAAGAGAATGGTAAACATTAAGATGGATAGATATATTGTAGTGCACTGTATTATAACAGTCAGTGGGTAAAATTGGGCTGTAAAGACATGGAATTTACAGAGTCATATCACCTCAAGTTTGCAACATAATCCATTCAAATCCCAGATATGTGTTGAGGAGTAAATTTAGTGACATGGATTACAAGAAAACCCAGCTATTTCTCCTTGACCCTGTTGTGGAAACCAGGCCGGTGAGTTGTTTCCAATTAGTAGAAAAAGACAGTGAAGGCAATGTATAGTTCATTGGTTCCTGGTTAGTTACAGCTCCATTTAAGCAGTGTGTTATGGGGTTACTTTTCCTCCAGGCATAAACAAACACGTGTGCATGTAAGTGTGTGTGTTTGTGAGACCGTTCGAGGACAAAGGATCAGTGTGGGCGTTTGGATGGTTGGTGTGATTTCAGACATTGTGTCTTGTTTTTTCTCTCTATCTCTTTTTCTCTCTCTCTCTCTCTCTCTCTCTCTCTCTCTCTCTCTCTCTCTCTCTCTCTCTCTCTTTCCCTACACCTTATTTCTAATCAATAGTTCATTTCCCCTCTAGCTGCAAGTACTTTGAATCACAACAAAAGGTTATCACCCCCAAAAACAATACTTCTCTTTTCTCATTCCCCCTCCCATCCCTCCTTATCCTCGCTACTTCAGCAGACCTCGGCAATAGGAGGTAAAATAGGATGTCGATACAGTGGGAAGTGCAGGAAAGAACGTTATGATTTGCTGTCATTATTTCTCACAAAAGGTGGTATTGTTTAAAGGAAGTAGAAGGCACACTAACAGATCAGTGGCTTCTTCATGCTACAATGTTGCATTTTGCAAGGAAAGATAATTAATACCCCTGAAGACTTTTAGTTATTTTTTCACTCCACCTTCTCTCCAACTCATACAATGCTGACCTGTCTGTGTGTGCGTGTGTGTGTGCGCATCATATTGACTTAGCACTGCATGAGAAAGAAAAAAAGTACTATACCCAGCAGGCGCATCACATTGACATGTCAGAAGTAATCCCCCTTTAATCTCTTTGTTGCCGCTAAAGATGGAACGAGGGAAAGAGAGGGAGAGATAGACGGGCAAAGAGAGATGTATATCAAAGGCAGAAAAGATGGAAGAGAGAAACTAAAAGACAGAAAAACCAGGGGGAACAAAGGGAAAGAAAGTAGACTTTGTGCCGTCATCATCTACCATTTTAAGCTCTCAATACTGAAAACCTGTGCCATACTGTAACAGAGTTGCTATTATTTTGGAGATACTAACAGCAGTGACCAGCAGACGTTTTCATCTTACTCTGTCCAGGCATTAAATGTGATTGAACGGCTGGGGATCTGGCACCACTGCCTCACTCGTCTTTCTCTCTCTCTCTCTCTTTCTCTATCTCTCTCTTTCTCTTCATTTCTCCCTCTGTCTCCCTCTCTCTTTCTCTCTCTAATGATCAGCATGCAGAAGGAAGGGGGGAGTTCGCTTGCCTCTTGGCCCTCACTGCATCGTGTGCTGAATGGCAATGGCCCTCTGCTTTATGAGGACCGTTCATATGGATTCTGCATGAGTGTTTGCGAGAGAGAGAGAGAGAGAGAGAGAGTGAGAGAGAGAGAGAGAGAGTGTGGAAGTGTGCATGGTTGTGTGTGTTCTTGATTAGTTACACTCAGAAAATCACTGTGATTAATGCAGCCAGATTAAATCCTCACTTTGGAGTCACACTGGTTTTTAGCCATGCTGTGTCAGAGTGCGTCCACTGGGCTCACCATGCTTCACAGATGAGGGGGAAAAAAGCCAGCAAGTGAGCCTGGTTCACTCTGGTTCAAATAATGTGTTGTACATTCTCTCGCTCTCTTGCTCTCGCTCTCTTGCTCTCGCTCTCTCGCACACACACTCAGGCACCATTTTGATACCAATCACTGAGATACAGTATATTAGATTTGTCCTGGCTGTACTTATGAGTTTTAGTGCTTGGTCTGAGCCTACCGATTAATATCATTCGGAGTTGTGAACACATTTCAAATGCCGAGGGCACAGAATATCGGAATGAATATGAGATGGTTACATGTGACACAATGTCTTTATGCACTATAGCCACCTATTACAGATGCCTTATGCTGTTATGGGCTTTATCTGTCTTATTGCTCCTGGCTAGATCACAGCAAAATATAAAATGAATGAATGAGCCCTTGGATGAAGAGAGAGGTGGAAAAATGGATCGTCTGATATGTTATCTTGCAAGCGCCAACACTTTTCAGGCGATAAAATTGTGCAGTTAATCACGGAAGTAAGTCTCTGCTAATTCTTGATCAATAAAATATTCAAAAGCATTTTTGGCAAGATTTATGACATTTCCTTGCATTATGGCCTGCAAAAATCTGTTCTGCTTGTTATCTCTAACTAAAGTATTATACCTGAAGTCATAGTACTAGATCCAGTGGGCTTCATTGATCTTGCAGTACACCATGAAATTTGTAAAGGACACGGTGTTAATAGATGCATTTGAGACACTTATGTATATCACACATTCCAGAGTTTTCACCATTTGGCAGGTATTTTTGCTAAAAAACTGTCTGGCCAAGAACATTGTTAAATCATTGAAGATTTATATTCATTACTGTCAACTCATTTTTAAAAGCACCTACGGAACACTTCTCAAGTACGGTGACGATGTAGGAATACAGAGAGTGACGCTGACTAGAGGAGAAAATACAGAAAATCAGATTCTGGAAGGATTTGGTTTAACATTAAAAAAAAAAAAAAAAAAAAAAAATCATTTTCAGTTTGTCAAGAAATGACTACCAAAAACCAGCATGTGTGGCCCCAAAATTGGGCCAATGAATGTGACATTAATTACTTAGGTCTGCTGAGATCCATTTTATTACAACTCCAGCTCTAGTGCAGTTGTTTAGTCTGCACGTTTTAACCATAGACTGTATATAAAGATGGACATAGCCCGTGCAAAGAGGATGAGGCATGTGTGGATCAAAGACTTCATAGCATATGCTCACCCACGTCACAAAGTGGCATGGCCTCAATTATGCAGAATTTTAAGCCTTAATGAAATTCAAACGGAGGGGGTATATAAGACTTCACCCCCTGTACAGTTGTCCTGAAGGGGGAAATTAGCTGTAGACACCAAAATAGCTTTTTGTACCAGGCTGTAAACATGTTTATTTCTGCTGTAAAGTTGGCCATTTTAAAATGGGAGTCTATGGGGATTGATTCTTCTTTGGAGCCAGCCTCGAGCGGCCATTCGAAGAACTGCAGTTTTTGGTACTTCTGTGTTGGCTTCATTTTCCAGCCTTTGAGGTTGTCGCTTGGTTTTGACCCACAACTTCCATGGAAACCCAAATGTCAGTCAATGTTAAATGACACAGATTTTGATGCACATTAACAGGAGATCACTCTTGGGATGCACATTAACAGGAGAGCCCAACATTTGCATGGACTACATCACTAATGATGCACAATCCAAAACACTTAATCTGCAAAATTAGAACAGTAATTAGTTATTAAAAACTGCGACTGTCAGCGCACATATTAAACTATAATGGAAATGTGTCATTGTTTGATTGTTATTTCATCTTTTCATCTGGATACCTTTTTAGACTTTGTAGTGCAGTTTTCAGTGTCCTGTAGTGGACATGGTAAGCTATCGGAAATATTTATTTTATTTGTGGGGTGAGGAAATGGGGTGCAGCTACACTGAGGGAATTTTGACCTGGCATGGCCTGGTTTTTCTTTCACTATGGTGCTATTCTAGTCTTTTTCATGGAGAAGGATTTCTAAACATGTTAGTGTGTTTGAATTGCTGTTCCTGCCTGGTTTTGTCTACGAGTTTCACAGTTGTCAACAGCGGCTCCTTTTTAGAATTATCAACTTCTGTTTGTTTGAGTGCGCACACATGTATTTTAATCTGCAGTTATGCACCGATTCAGAGGGGTGGAGGCTAGACAGTCTGTACTAAATGCTTCCTATCTTTTGAGTTATGTATCTATGAGTGTTGGCAGCTGTGCTGGGCTATGTTATCTTTGACTGGGAAGATTTAGCACCTCGCATTTCTGTCTGCATGAACACTGAAGTTTTATTTGTGTGTTTGTATGTGTGAATATGATGCACAGAGGTGTACTGTGTGTCTGGTTTGTTTGTTTTTTGTGATATTGGAGACTGTTGTGCATCCTCTTGTGAGGGAAAGAGACAGACAGTAGCTCTGATGTCTGTACCTGGTCACTGAGGCAGAACCCTTAACCAGGCCACAGAGAGAAAGAGTGTGTGTGTGTGTGTGTGTGTGTGTGTGTGTGTGTGTGTGTGTGTGTGTGTGTGTGTGTCTGAGGTTGAGATGGACTGACAGGTAGCTGTGAGAAGAAGTATGATTGCTTGTCTGAGGAGAGACAGCCCAGCTCTGCCGAAGGTGCTTCATCTCACTGCAGCAGTCAGTGATGCAGGTAGAACAGACCAGATGGCCAGGGAAGGACTTGTACAACACAGGCCCTTGTTCCCGGATGATTGTATTGTGTGTTTGTGTTTATCCAGTTGACACACGCAGTCACACACACACTTAATGTCATTTGAGGACAAGAACCTTTGTTGTTTGCTAAAACAAGTGTCAGCCTGCTTTTTGTGGAGATCGTCTTAAACCGCTTCTGTGAACGCAGATGCATGCATATAGATTACTCACACAGACACACACTTACCCAACATTATATTAAAAATGTAGGAGCAGGCGCTTGCTTTGTACTCTTAACTTTTCACATAGAGGACAGAAAAGCTAGCTGGTTATAGAGGTGTGCAGTGGCTGGAGGTTTACTCTTCAACAGTAGCCAGGAAAAACGCCTGTTTTTAGGATGTTTAGGTTTACTGAGTTATCTGAATAATGTAACAGTTAAACCTGAATTAGATTCAGAAAAGCCTTCCATGTTCCATTGACACAATTTTACAGATGCACATTATAAGTTATTGTGGTTATATACTGTATGAGACATACATGCAATGTGGATCTGTATTTAAAAATATTTCAAAACCAGAGTGGGGACAATTCATACAATGCACAGCTCTCTAGCCAGTCCCACTGCCGCACACTGAGGAATTAATCACACTATTTGGCAATTACTATTCAGAGACGTGAAAAATACAAACATGTTGAACAAACAGTGAAACTCAGTCGAGTGAAACCATTTGTATGCAGTGAGTCTTATTCGGGAAGAATGCTTGGTGTGCAGTAGGTCTATGTAATCATGCTAATGATGAGGCAAACTTCAAAGGAAAGTAGATTTTCTCGCCAGTGACTAGCATGGCTGTCAGTTTTGTGTGTGTGTGTGTGTGTGCGAGCGTATGCATGACTGCACATTTGTATGGCATGTGCTGTATACACATATACTGTATGTGGGTGTAAGTGTCTTTGCGTGCTGTTCATCCATTTTGTTCTTCCTACATTTCTTGCAGTAGAGTGAATAAGTAGAGTGCATATTTTACGCTGCCCTCTGCTCCCTCTCTGCTTTTCTTTTTCATGGTCTTGTTCGCTGTCTCTCTGCTGACACAAATGCAGTTATGGTCTTCCAGCAATCTGTGCTGTGTCTCACTGGAGCACAGGGTGCCATGAATGTACATAAAATGTGTTTTCTCATATATGTTGTATTTGTGAGAGCATATCAGGCGTGGATGTGTGTGTGAGCATGTTAATGCATTTAACAGTGTGCATACTGTCTGAACTTGCGTGCGTAGCAAATTGTTTATTTGTGAACTCATCTCCAGACTGCGTTCTGTGTAAATGGGCACATGCCAGTGTGTGTGGATGTGTATACTTATGTGTCTTCATGAATGAGTGTGTATGTGAGTGCCAGCGTAATTTGCTGGCAGTACCTCTCTCTCCTCTGAATTATTTCCCTTGACAAAAAATCATGGGCAGGCTGCTTTTCATTGCACTATAAAACACAGGCAGCATGGCATTGGCACTTTGTTCTACAATGTGCACACACGCACATAAACTAACACGGGTTTATACACACACACACACACACACACACACACACACACACACACACACACACACACACACACACACACAAAGAGGCACACAAGAAATACCCACACAGTCACAATAGAATCTGCACACTAACACACATACAACACTCAAATCAACATTCTCTTTATAGTATTGCATCGCTTCATTCATTTGTAAATGATTCATTGAACAGTAAAGCATGGAGATATTTAGCCATGAATTTTGTTGTACTACAGCCTTTTGAGTACAAATGCATATATGTCTCGTGATGCTCACCTTTTTGCCTCAAAACACTCCACCTACCCCACCTACATATGCAGACATTATCTCAGTCCTCACCTTTCTTTTATAGTCTTTTCAAATCAGTACAATAAGCCTTGTGTTGTTTAGGTAAGCCATTATTTACACCTGACAAGAAAGAAAATGAATACCAACAGTTGCTGAGAATTTACACACAGACATTATAACATATTATATTTTTAAAAAAATATTTTCTGTTTCTCTTTCTCTTTTTGGGAATGTTTTGACTGTTAAACATAAAATAAAATGTGACAATACAAAGTGGCCAATCTGTAATATTGAACTAGTGCATGGAAAGCTACCTTAAGGGCACTGAAGTCTGTAAGCTATGTAATGCAAAGCTAAAATATTCTGACAGTACAATTGACAGGGAAAATTGTATTACACATTTGAGTAAGAACAAGTTGTTGTTGATGCCAAACACAGGAGACGAGAAGTTTGCTCAGTGTTGTGTTCATTGCAAATACAACATGTTGTCACAGTGGCACCAGCAGTACCTACACTGTGCAATTACTATCTTTTATTATAAATATCTACTAATGAGTATACATTTTTTGAATGCAGTGACATTGTAAGGAACAGTATGAAAGTTACAAGTTGAGATGTAACACTGAGAATTGTGATGTCAAATTATGACATAGGTTCAAGTTAAATCCTGTCATGCTCATGATCTTGACAAAGTGTAGACTTAAGGGTCACCTTACTTGAGTTATTTTTAAATGTGACCCTCTAGCAATATGTTTTTTACTGTTGACATAATATGGAGAATGATTTGGGTATTTTTGCCATTTTCTCATGTCTGCAGCTTCCCTGAGTTAACATTGTATGCAGCTACTGCAACTGTTGTGTGGGGAAACACAGCTGATGCAAAGAAACTGCTTTACAGAGGACAACAGAGGCACATAATCAGTTGAAACACATGACTACTTAGTTGAAATATTCAAATAGGATATAGCTCTGGATCTACTGAACAGCTGTAGCTTATCTTTCCTTCCTTCCTCTGAGTTTTACTTGTTCTGAGGTCCCATTTATTATTGTAAATCTATGATGTGAGTATATATGTGCATGTGTTATTGTGCTTGTTGAATATTGGTTGTTTCATTTCTTCTCAACACAATACCAAATTAATTTCCACAGTATTGGTCTGTTCCTGCTGTCGGTCAAACTGTATTTTCTTCCATGCTTTTGTTGTACTCCTCCAGCATTTTCTCTTTTGCTTTTGACTTTATTCTCTCTCTCAGTCTCACTTCAACTGTCTCAGTCACTCACCCTCCTTTGTCTTTCTTCAGCTTTACTGATCCATTTTCTCATTAATTCTCTCATCTTATTGATTTTGCCTCATTTTCTCTCTTTACTTTTATTCTCTGAATTGTGTTTTTGTTGTTTTTGTTGTTTTTATCTTTGCATGTACTGTATCTGCCCTTATATTGTCCTCCCCACACCTCCATTCCTCTTCTCTCTCTCTTTTGTCTCCACGTACTCCTCGATGTCTAATATGCTGTCACTGATTACAGAAACAAGCATCATAACTGAGAGGTGTTAAATACTTTGCTAATCACTGTCATGGAATCGTAATGTGCTGTTTGTTGTTTTGTCTGACACACTTGGCAACACGTCACAAAACTGCCTGCACGTGCCCATCTGGATTGTAGCTTTCAATCTTGTGTTCATTTAGGGTCTAGAAAAGGGAATCAACAAATTGAGTGGGAGAGATCAGTAAGAGCAGACATTTGCATGTTGTTTGAATTTTTCTTTTCTGAAAATTCTATTGCCTGTGTGCAGATAAGGAGCAACTGTCCATTATTGTACTGGCCTAAAGCCTACCTCTGCTTATCATGCCTACAATATTGGATTACTATAGTTAGACTCTTATTTAGTGTTCATAAATTGTGATTCAACTTCTTAAATCAGAAATGAGAGAGAAAGTGAGAGCTTGATAGACGGTGGATTATGCACAGCTTCTTTCTGTCATGTTAATATAATGTGTTGTACTACACATCAGATTCATCTAAACCAATTGTGCGTTTGTCATGGCTGGAATGGCCTGACTCTCAGACGGCAGGCTGCCTCCGCAGCTGTAAGCCTCATTAAATGACACAGTGCGGCCAAAGTGCAACTGAATATGTGAAACACATTCACAATGAAAATTAATCTACAGGTCTCAGAGCAAAAATGTATTTGTGTGTGTGTGTGCATATATAACATGCGTTTGTCTTATCAGACGTGTGGTAATTGTCAAACAAACTAAATGTGCCAGAGTGTCATAGTGAGTACTGTTACTGACCTACCTCTCATTTGCATCCACTTGTTCTTCATGTTAAATATCACACGTCTGATCCAGCTCTAATCAGTGAATGAAGACCTGTGAGTTACGGTTGACAGCTCTGATTCTAGTACATGGACCCTTGTGCTTAGATTAGCTCTATCAAATATTGTTTCCGAAAGAATAAACATCTATAGTTATATACACTGTTTAGGTTACAATTCACCAAATTACTCGTTAAGTTAGTTCAGTACTACCAAACACCTGGAATATGCACATAAAACACCTTCAATGCTATTGTTTTTGGACAGTTACCTTTATTCCCTCTGTTACCCTGAATTGCCATCTACAGTTGACTGAAATGTGTATCATGCTCACTACGGCTGCAGATGATACAAACTAAACCTGCTGTTCTAGTCACTGCTCTAGAGGGCGCCATTAGTGGTCCAAACTTCACTAATACACTAAAATGAAGCCCAAATACATTGTGATTGAATATAGTGTATCCTTTTTATTTCTCTCATTTTTCAGGCTCAGCATGTGCAGGCTACTGGTGAATGGACTATGAATTGTTTCACGTTTCCATACAGCAGACTGCAGAAACACAGTTCCTGAGGCTAAAAAGCTGTACTGTGAAATGATTTATGCAGACACTGCATGCAGTGCAAACAACATTAAGTAATAATAAATATGATAGACAGATGGTAACACGAGGAACAGTAGGTAGCTGAAGTTGGCTGTGTCGGCCATTCAATCAGCTATGAGATAAAAATATGATATAGGTCTAACTGTATTACTGCAGGTCCCATTTTAGGTATATGCTTGTTTGTTTTGCACTGCAATATTTGCATTGTGGCATGTCTCAAAAGTGTAATTTGCAGTTGATCATCATTAAAAAAACAAATCACATGAGCAAGTCATACATTAGCGTTGTCAAGGAGATTCTTCTTGTATGTTTCAGAGTTGCTAGCTCTCTGAAGAATCCGAAACTCAGTGTGACTAATCATCTCTATTTTAATCTATTTCATATTTCTGCATTAAAAGAATATTTTAATGCTGCATAGAGAGAATGAGTGAGTGGCTGTTCACTGAAAGGAGAGCTCCAAAATGGTCTGTTTTCATACACTCAGGATAGATGGAAAAATGTGCTGACTAAGTTTAGGCCAAAAACGTACACTCCTTCTGTCATCCATTAACCCTTGACTGCCTCTATACCTGTGACCCCCTTAAGGGGAGAACACCAGCAGATATTACCCAGAGAATATCCCCTTGTTATCCTCGTGACTTCCTCCTATTTCCTGAAAAAGCAGTAGCAGTATCTTTCCCTGTAACATACGCATCAATACTTGATGCATCAGCTCTAACATGTTCGTCCCTGCGTGACTCAACGGTGGTCAATAGCAGCTGGCATGATTCTTCCCTGGGGACTGATGCGAATGTTTCTTCAGAAGTCTTTTATCACCACTACCGATATGAGTTTAGGAAGGGCAGCTATTACCATAGAAAATATGAGCTTATATTAGTATGGTTAAGCACAAAATGATATCTCTGGGGTGGAAGTACTCAGATCTTCTTTTTATCTAAAAAAAATACAAATACCACACTGTAAAAATACTCCATTACAAGTAAATGTCCTGGTACAGTACAGTCAACGTGTACCTAAAGTTGAAAAGCAAAAGTACTCAATGCAAGAGAACAGCCACATTGTACTGTCGTTACTATGCATGCATAGTACTCCATGCATGGTAATGACAGTATAATGTGACTGCATCATTTTACTGTACTGCTGTAGTTAGTTGAGGTCAAACTAACTTTTTTACTTGGTTCACTTTGATTGTGGAGAAACTGGCTGATTATTTTTTTTTTTTATATATGTATACTTTCCATATACAGGCCATGGTATTCTGAGTGGACGTATAACACTTGTGTGTAGCTCCTAATAAATCTACAAGTGCTTGTATCTCAGCTGCCCCCAATGCGACATAATTCACTGCTTTATAATAGCTTACAAATTTGTATCCTCAAGCAGGTTGAATAAAAACTTCATTGTTATTTACAGCAATGAATGCCATAGGGACTGGTAGCTAGGAGGCTGGCATATTGATTATACTGCATTTTTTGTGCTGATTACACAGTCACTGTAATAGTTACAGCATCCAGATTAAAGAGGTTCAATGTAAGGTACTGTAATTAGGTCCTGGGAAAGGTTTTGCTGTTTTATGTGTGATGTACCTTGACCCTTTTCAAACAGATTGTGACATGGTTGTAAGGCATTCCTGGGAGTCATTGTCATCGCTCAGTGTTTTCCACCTCAGACACCACTATTTTACTACTGATATTCCTCAAACTAGATAGAGATATATGCTCAATGTACCCCATGAGTCTAAAGATCACAGACATTAAATCTTAGCACTGAAATTAATATGATAATAGTTCCCTCCTGATTCCAAACCAGGAACCCCTAGAGAAATATCTTACTTCAGGGTACACTGAAGCATAACCAAGTACGTCTTGCACAATGGAATCTGTTATTGAGACAGTATCATTAGAGCCTGTCTGGCTGTGGACAGCCCTCTGGGCTCTCTCTCTCGCCCTCTGGGCTCTCTCTCTCACCCTCTGCCTTTCACTTGTTTTTCCTTTACTCCACTGTTTCAGTCTCTCTCTCCTCTGCTCCCCCCCTCTTGTCCACACATGCGCTTTCTTCCATCCTGGCCCTTAAAACTGTCTGCTGACTGACAATCAAAGGAAAATTCACACCTAGCTTCATAAATGCATAGAGTATTTTATAGCTGTAATTATTTATAGAGTCAGGAAGAAGGACAGTCTGTTCTGTAAGGAGAGTCAAGAGTTTCCTCCTCCTGAATCCTCCTATATTATAAGCAGAGGCCTACGACATCACCAGCATCAACACTTCATTCTCATTCAGGACTTCTGTCACAGATATTATCACAGACAATACAATAATGTGTAGTTCAACTAGAAGAGGTAAACAGTTGGACATGCGCTCCTAAACTCAAGATTTTAGTCTCTACTTACTGCTTTAGACTACAGTTTGAAAAAGAAATCTGCACACTAGGAGTGTCAATCTACCAATAAAACTGCTTACAGTGGCCATGTCAGCCCACTTCTCTGCTCTCTGTGAATCAAAGAGAGCTGAGCCAAATAAAGACAGTGTAAATATTGATATTTTTATTTACTTTTGTTTTACTGCATTTAGTTTCAATACTGATATGCTACTTTTTCTTTTCTTTGCTCACACTTCATATCTGCCTGCTGTCAGGCAGCTTAGTCACAACAGATATGTTTGTGTAAAGCAACTTTTCGATAGTGGTACATGTTTAATTATACAATATGTAAAAAGGGTTTCAGGAAGGAAGATTTATGGTTTGTTTGTCTGAGTGATCAGTGAAATACAATTATTCGCCACTGATAAGTGTATTGGAATTGGATTGTCAGAAAGTGATGTTTCCTGACTTCTTCCTGCTTTCTCCTGTAAAGATTGTAATGATATTAAATATTTAGGACACTACATAACCAATGAACTATCAGATGATTGGGACATCTACAGACAATGTTGAAAACTGTACACACAAGGAAGTATGTTTTCAGTGACTGTTAATATCTCTTTTTAAAGCTTTTTTTTTTTTACCCCACAATATACTGCCCACCTGTGTTGTTGCTACAGACAAGGCAGTATGCAGAGACTCTCAGTGGCTTATAGTGACAGTATGAGGCTGCTGATCAAAGTTCCAAGAAGCTGCATTGCCAGCCAAATGTTGGTAAATGTTAGTGTGCCCACCTGCTCTTCTGTAACACAAAGTCTGATATATAGATGTATGTGTAGGTTATCTGATTCAGCTAACGCTACTTTGTCAGCTTTAACCAACCCTGAACTGATTTCCATCAGGGTCTCATCTAGAATGTGGAGCCACTGGTGTTGCAGCCTGTTTGCAAATGTCTGATTATTGTGGAATGTCTTTTGTTTTGATTAGTTTCTGTTTTTTACATGGCAAAATCTCTGCAATTAAAACGTTTAAGTTTCTAACACAAACACAAAAAGACTTTTGACTATAATACTATATTCAAAACAATTTTTTCAAGATTTACATTCAATTTCTTTCTCAGTAAATGCAAAAGTGGAAAAAAAAAGTATGTATACCACATGCATGTACAGTAAGCATGTTGTATTCTAGTAAAAATAAAGCTGAATATTGAGATAATTGCTGCTCCTTGTATTTTGGCTTATGAATTTCCCAGAAAGGAACATCTGCTTGAGTGTAACTTGAGCAACAGGGAGGTCATTTTCTGGGTTATCAGTTATGTGGGTTTTATATGTAAGATGCAAGTTTCTTTGAGTAGTGTAAGACCATTGTCAGTAATCTTTATCATCAAAAACATTTAAATCATGTTTGGCTACATTAAGATAAATAAGATAGATCTCTTTTTTTGAGTTTTACTTCATTCATGCCAGACTGCATAAGTGAATTATGAGAAGAGTGATTCTCTCTCTTTCTTACAGAGTAGTGTGTGTGTCTTTCAGCTGAAATGTTTATGTGGACTGATCAGACCCTAGCTTTGTCACTGTGGTGCCAGTCAGCTTCATTCAGTCTTTCTGTTTAATGTAGCATCCAACCACAGAAGATGGAGTCGACAAACAATGAAGGACAGTTTAATGGGTATGGAAGAGAAACGAGTTCTTTTGAAGTACTCTTTTGTACTACTCTATTGTATTATTTATCACTTCACTTTGTGGAATGGTAACTACTCATTTTTTCTAATTTAACCAAGGGTAGGTCAGTTGCTCTTTCCCCTCACGCTCTCTTCTATAAATCTATATTAAACTTCTGCAGATGCATTTAATTATTTTTTACTACCCCTTTTATTTTCTCCATGTCTCTACCTCCCTCCAGCTCATCCTTGTTCAGGCAGATAGTCTCAATAAAATGAGAAGTTGTAGGTTACTTATGTGTGAAGTGTAGCCTTGCCTTTGTGCTTGTAGCTTCAGGTAAAGCTGTGTACTTAAGGCATTGCGTGTCTTGCTTTAAGAAGAGAAGGGACCCTTAAAATGTTTACACAATAACACAGTTGCATTTAGGGCATCATAATGCAAGTCATAAGACAGTATTTAGATGAGTATAATTTGACTCTTTATTTTGCTTATTCTCTTCACCCTTCAGAGAGCATCACAATGAGAGGTAGAGTGAGTGCTTACTTTACCTTTTGTTATTTATAACCATTTTTCACTTGAGTGAAAATATCTCTTTGCGGTATTAAATAAAAAGAATTAGAACTGGGTACCGGTAATCCTTATGCAAATGTCTTATTCAATTACACTGTGGTCCTGAGCATAAGTCTTGTAGCTAAATCTTAAAAAGTTAAGCTGCAAATCCTCTTTAGTCTGAAGGTCCCAGCTCTAATCGTCAGGATATTGTTGTTTTTGGTCCTATTTATTCCACTGATTTCTGGTGACCTGTGTGTGTGTGTGCGTGTGTGTGGGAGGGAGGGAGGGGGAGAGAGAGTGAGTTCACAGGAGAGAAAATGAGTGGACATTTTCTGTGTATGCGTATAAATGTTTGTAGGGAGAGGTCACTCTCTTAGTTGTGTTCCATTTTCAAATCGTCTATCTTTCATCATACAAAAAACTATAGCGTGTGTGTGTGTGTGTGTGTGTGTGTGTGTGTGTGTGCACACACACACACATCTAAGGGAGTTAGCAGAGCTTATAACAGGACCTGCACAATAGGACAGTGCTGTAATTCAGGAAAGGTTTAGTGGTGAGAGGAAGAGTGGATTAGTATGTATTGTGGCTACAAGGCAGCATGAGTCCAAAGTCAATATACAGCATAACACACTAGAGCTGTGAAATGAATGCATGTGCACATGCTACCTCCTTTTACCGATGGTCATACTGTCGGTATGTGATTGTATGAACATTTTTGTGTTCTGTGTCAAGACTGAGAGAGTGCTTCAAGGGGATTCCTACATTATGTTAAGTGTAAAGTGTTTTCTGGTTTAGTATAACATCAAGGTAATACAATATGGATTGGAGCAATACAACAAGGCTTACTGTGGCATTATGGAAACATTTAATCTCGCAGTTGTGGCACCACAGTCGTAGAGGAAATTTCATTCCATTCCATTATTTTAAACAAATGTGATCAAAGTAATAAAACAATTTTTAAATGTTTCGATGAGTTATACAGGAATTCTTAAGGAGGATTGTGATAGGAGTACTGCAGATGTTCTGTGTTTTTGTGTCTGTATGTATAAATATACATACAGTACACACTAGCAGCGGTAGACCTTGGCAGTCAGCTGTTTATGCAGACACTTCACTCCTATCGAGGGCTGTCCTGTCTGGCAGTGCAGCTCAGCAGAGAAACAGAATATAAGAACCGACAGTCTTATTTTTCCATCTCTGTGTAGTTGCCGAAGGTTATGCACAAAGTGAATTTGATATGATGTGTGAAAATACAAATCTGCAGTGTGATTGCTTTGTTGCTATAGTCTTCATTGGCATTGTTTACACAGACTGATGTGTCTGACCAAGCTGGTCATTGCATGCAGTGCAGTGACCTACAGTTGTACCCAAAGTAATGTTTCCTGGCATAAAACGTGTACTTTTTTCGAATAAAAGCCTTTGGCCAAGTGGGGATGTACACTCAGCGAGCACTTGAATAGGAACACCTGTACAGCTGCTTATTCATGCAATTATCCGATCAGCCAGTCATGTGGCAGCAGTGCATAAAGTCATGCATATACAGGTCAGGAGCTTCAGTGATTGTTCACATCATCAGAATGCGAACAAAATATGAGCTCAGTGACTTTGACCGTGGCATGATTGTTGGTGCCAGATGGGCTGGTTTGAGTATTTCTGATACTGCTGATCTCCTGGGATTTTTACAAACAACAGTCTCCAGAGTTTACTCAGAGTGGTGCGAAAAACAAAAAACATCCAGTGAGTGTCAGTTCTTTGAACAGAAATGCCTTGTTGATGGGAGAGGTCAGAGGAGAATGTCCAGACTGGTTGGAGCTGACAGAAAAGCTATGGTGACTCAGATAACCACTTTTTTTACAACTGTGGTGAGCACAAAAGCATCTGAGGATGTACAACACGTTGACCCTGAGGCAGATGGGCTTCAACAGCAGAAGACCACATCAGGTTCCACTCCTGCCAGCCGAGAACAGAAATCAAAAGCACCAAAACTGGACAGTTGAAGATCAAACACGTAACCTGGTCTGATCAATCTGGATTTTTACTGAGGCATGTAGATGGTAGGGTCAGGCTTTGGCATCAACAGCATGAATCCATGGACCCAACCTGCCTGGTAGTAGTGGTACAATAATCTGGGGAATGTTTTCCTGGCACTTTGGGCCCCTCAATACCAATCAATCTTCATTTGAATGCCAGAGCTGACCTGAACATTACTGCTGGCCATGTGCATCCCTTTATGGCCACAATTTACCGTCTCTTGATGGCTATTTTGAGCATGATAATGCACCATGCTAAAAAGCGAAAGTTCTCTCAAACTGGTTTCATGAACATAACATTAACTTCAGTGTACGTTAGTGGCCTCCCCAGTCACCAAGGGCCTCATTTACAACCATTCTGTGAAAACTCTGACCCATGCGAACAAACATTTTAGAGATGGGGGAAATTGGCGACACAGATGGTGAGGTGGTGAATTTTAGCAAGATTGTCATTTAATGTGAGAGAGGCGTCAATAGTTTTTAACAATATGTTCTAATACTGTGCATATATCGCCAAGTACGATTTTAATCTTCATATAGTTTTTTTTGTGTTACAATGCAGTGAACAGGATTGTGCTGTGAGATACCACGGTGGCTCCCACACACACTTTGCCCTCTACTGCCATCTCACTAAACACCACCTGCATTCATAATCAACAATATGTGACAATTAGAGAAACACTGTGATCCTGGATTTTGGAGTTAAACACAGTGTTTATTAAGTTTTTTATTTTTATGTTTAATCATCATACATCAGCTATGTATGTGTTTATAGCCTATAGATGCTTAAAAAATTCCAAATTTGAGCTTTGTTGTCTCTGTGCCTCCGGGTCGCTTCATTCTGTCGGTGCAACAGTGTTGAGGGCACCCACCGCCACGTCTGATCACTGTTTAATCTTAAAAATGGTCCTGTATGTTGTATTAACAGCTGCTGCAGACATCAGACATCAAACCTTGTTTGTTTGTAACACTGCCTCGATTCTGCCCAGGAACAATCTGTATCAGTATTCATGAGGGATTTGCATCGATCATTTCTGCTTAATTACGAGAGTGTTTTGGGTGGAGCATGAGGCTCACCGTAGTGTGCACATTTTCAAGTTGATTGTGATTTACAAAGGGAAATTGCTTGGAGGCGTGTATGCGCACAATTTTCTGAATCTGATTGCTTTTTGCACGTGCCATCTTTGGGTTTTGTGCACACGTGCGCTTTTAGTATGGATCCTATGCACTGTTTTATGAGGCCCCAAATCCACCTTCAGGATGTGGTAGAACAGCATATTAGCACTTTGAATGTGCAGCTGACAAATCTGCAGAAATGATGTGATGCAATCATTTCAATCTGGACCAGAATCTCAAAGCAATGTTTCCAACATCTTGTGGTGGTTATTGGTATGATGTTCCGGATAAAGTGCTTGATGATTGTATATTTATGGTGATCCTGTCATCTCAGTACCTGAGCAAGGCAGCAAGAATAAGAGTCAGTGCCTTGTGAAGTATTTTCTCTTACATTGTGTTGTGTTGTAATGCACATAGAGTCACCTGTCATCTTATGGCAGATGATATTTGGAGCATCTTGTTGATTCAGTAGTCGCTACACGGTGCGAAGAAGATGATGTTGGTCTTTACAACCAACAAGGAGTATGTGGTATGGACTTCATTTCAAGAAGCAACAGCATGTTTGTGCTGTGGCCTTAAGACGTATGGTTGGATGCTTCTGGTTTATGTGCATGCTTTTTTAGATTGTTATGCAATAGATAGTGTCTGTAGTCTGAAGGGAATGCCTTTGGCAGAGTGAGACAGGAATGGTAGAGTACATGTTCTTTCAGCATCACTATCTCATATCAGTTGAGGGCTCTTACCTTTGCCAGCTGCCTTGGGTGGAAATCCTTAGCATAGCAACGATAAGCAGTCCCTCTTTTACATTGTGTCAAATTTTGTGAGCTCCTGCTTTACCCCCTATAGTAGTTGTAGTAGTAATAGTTTAATTTCAGAGTTGTAAGGATTCACAGGTGCCAATACCTCTTGTGAAGGAAAAAAACTGTTTCATTCCTCATGTAAAAAGCCATTCTCCTCTTCATCCTCTCTAATTCTTCACAATGACATTAACTGATAATTACTATTACTATGACAGCAGCATTACCTCAAAATATATTTAGTAAGTTCATTATCCTTTTGTCTGTAAATCCATAATGCAATTCCTCCATTATAGTTTTTGTCTAACCAGCCTGATAGCATCATGTGTAAGCTGTCACAACATTTTAGTCAGTGTGATACACGAAAGGTACAAGCAAACCACACAATACTAAACAGGAAGCAGCAGAACAAAATTTCAAAGGGGTAAAAAAAAAAAAAAAAAAAAAAAAAGCTCAGTTGTTTTTAACAGGTGTCAGCCTAATAGGACAGCTATTCTTACTCAAGGACAAGCAGGAAGGAGGAACAAAAAGTAGTGGAATCAAATGTTGAGTCAGATTTTACACCTCATCCTCAGGCTTTGAATGTGAATGGGTGTGTACTGTGTGTGCTGAATGTGTATAACTCCTACATGTAAATACCTTAGTGTCAGAAAGGAATGTCCAGCAAGGGCAGGCGCCGAGATTCTGTAGGCAGTCTTTTCAATCCAAAACAAAGCATACTATTTTCTTTTTAGCACACAACCAGTCAAAGTGTAATAAATATATAAATTTTAAATGTATCGCATTCATCTGAAATTCTAGGTACATTACAGATGGTTACGGTTTCCATGGATTAATTATCCTAATTGACCTCGGAAGTTGTTCAGTAAATGTAACCAGCCGTACTATCACCAATGCCAGTGACTGGAATTTCATGAGGCTGGTAAGTCTCTCCCTTCATCTGACTTGGCAGGACATTAATGGGACCTGAGGTGTTGTCAGCTACCTGCTTTGCCAACATACAGGCTCGGTGCTGCTGGCGCTTGTAATTGGCATCAATTGTGATAGCCATGAAAAGAGCCAGCTTGATCTGCCTTACTTGACTGTTGATGGTAAATGGTACAAAAAACACAGGATTGATTCATCATTTTCAGTCTAAGGTAGCTTCCATTGCTTTTTTTTAAACACTACTAAATTCTTAATGTCATCTAAAAGGCAAGTGCTCGGAAATCAGATGCTATGGCTATCACTGATCACAATGATATCACTAGCATTGTAGCTTAGATAGACAATATTCAGCAAAACAACAAATCCAGGCCATGTAAACAATTTCCAATGAAGGAAGTTGCGAAACCCAAATGGAGGAATACATTGGAATGATATCCATATTGAAATTTAAGTTTTTTTGTTAACACTGTTTAGGGTCCCTCAAAACACTCTTGTCACTTGAATCAATCTATAATTCTCTCACAATTGGTCATTTTCTTCATCTCTTAATATGAAATTTCAGGCATAATTAAAGTTGCCTTCATGCCTTAATCCCTCATGTCCCTTCTCAAGGGTAATACTGCAAACATCTGTTTTTGCATCAGTTACATAAACATTAGCATTAACATTGGCTGCCAAAGTTAGCTGTCATATCTTTATTAACTTAATTAAGCCTGCATATTTTGTAAATTTATACTGATAACTTGCCTATTAATATGAAAGCATATGTGGTTTTTTGAATATATTGTCATAATCCTAGCGGGGAGATTCCTTCTTTCCCTCCCTGTTTGCCTTGGCTCTGCCCCTCCTAAACATTTCTCACTGACATAAGATATTAACTAAACATAAAGTTAAGAAGGGGGCTTTGCATTTTGCCCTCCCTTTATGTTAGACTGAAGAGATTGTGATGTAGAAACAACATTTTCCATTACTGAAACCACAATAATGTCTTTCTCCTATCTTTCATTTATGAAATACATAAGGAAAGAAAAGCACAAAATAGGGAGACACAATGACAAGGAAACAGGTTAGAAGAGGAAAGAAGGAAAATGGGGAGAACAGTGGCTAGTTTTTCAGATACCTCCTTAACTTCTTCATTATGTCTGTATGTGTGATTGTGTCTTTGATTGGGTCAATCTGACGTGACCGCAGAACATGAGTGGGAACGAAATCACCTGTCTGCCACTTCCTCCTTCCTATCTCTTTCTAACATCTCTGTGGTTCTCTGTCTTTTCCCACCAGACTTTGTGATGAACATGCCTTTGTTGTAAGTTTTCACACAGACATAGAAAACAATGAATGACACACACTGATGTACAATGCACTGTGTCATGGTTTAGACAGAAAAACAGAACCTCAGCTTTTTGCATTAGCTTTATCACCAGAACTATATAGTGGTAATGTGACAGTACCATGCAGTCTGAAGTCTGAAGAGATGCAGCCCATTTGTGAAAGGGTTATAGAACGTATTAGGTATGGCCAATCAAATAGCCTTTTTCTTTCTCCTGTGGAAATATGTGTGTTTGCATCACAATAGTGTAAATATAACATTGAAATCACTGTCTCTGGAGCAGATCAATTACAGGATGTTTTCCCCTAGGAAATCTGACTGGCCAATATATATATTACATGAAGTAGGCAGGCTAGTTTTTGAGTGCGGGTCTGTGTGTGCATGAATTGGTTGATAGAGCCATGGAAATAGCACATGATGTGACTGCACATTGTACGCTTTGTTTTCCCTGCCTGCTCAAACCTAGTCAAAGTCAAAGCCAGGTAATCCTTAACACCAAAACTGCACTCTGCAATGTGTGAGCATTACTGGCACATACACTACTGCTCTGTTTCTATCATTTACTGTAGACACAGCCATGTTTACTGCAAGTCAACAAAGTAGAACAAGGGCATAAGTTAGATATAAATGCCACTTTAGCTCTGAGATGCTGTTTGAATGTGGATGCTTCCAAATTAAACAGATTGTTTAGACAGGCATCAAGAAGAGAATGTTGTTATATTCACTGACCAGCACAGATATGTGCATCTTTGGCATCTAATTTACTCAACAAACGGTTATTATATTACATTTTCTTTCACTTAATTCTCTTGTCTGTGCATGCAGTAATATAGATCCAACACATAGCATTAAAATCACTGTAGTTTGTGTCAGTTTAAAGCAAATTACAACCATGCACAACATTCTGCACGTGACCTACCACATTGAAGTGGAACGATGTTGTGACATTCTTGACAATACTCAGTTTTAATTTGCCTCGCACAACATGGTCTTTCTTTTCCTTATGAAGACATCGGATATAATTTACCACCTTCTTCAGTTCTTATTCAGGTCTTGCTGAGATAAAGCAGATGTTCATAAGACATTTATGAGCTCTGTTCTTCAAATAAACTCAATAAGAGTTTTAGTTTTCATTATATCATTTAAAAAAAAAAAATCTTTTTTTTTTTTGAAAACTTTTCTCATGTACTTCATAATACCCACATACTTACATACTTATGAAGAAGAATTTTATGGTCCCATTAATAAATAAAGCAATGAAACCCAACAAGGAGCTTAAGAGAAGAAATAAAATCATAGCAAGAAAAAAAGAGAGGGAATGTTAAAGAGTGGCAGAGAGAGAAAGAGAGAGAGAGATTGGGACCGATTGTTACTAGCTGATTTTCAACCAAACACACATATGGCTAGTTCCCAGAAGTTTCATGCAGCATATATTTATAAGGGGATTTAATTTTGTCAAAATGAACAAGGGACCAGGGGAGTAACCGGAACTGAAAATTAGAATGCGTCTCAATGGATTGCCTCACCAAGTTTCACTTATGCTCACCGTTATGTTCATGTTTGACATGTATAAGATTATCTTTGTGAAAAATCTCCCCATAGTCATTTCATTCCACCTAAATCCGGTAGCTCGATGCGCATCAGCAAGAAACAATCTTTTCAACCCACACCTCCACTCATTCTTACTGTCTCGTGACATTCTTAGTGACTATAAAAGAAAAGTGCCATTACCCTTTAGACCAGCAAAATTGTGATTATATCACAATGTTACACATAACCGTTATCTATCCCGAAATTGTAATTGTTTTCTAATAGTTCTAAGCAGATGCTACAGGTGATATCTCAATCTGGTTTTCTCATAAGCAACAGTATTATGAGTGGTGCTTGAAATCACATAATGAGAAAAAGAGTAGTGAAAAGAAGAAGTAAAAAGAAAGAGGATGAGTTTGCAGAAAAGGCTAAAGCAAATGTGAGGACTGGTAAATAAGAGTGAGGCAAAGACATGCAGTAAAATGTCTACTGTCATTATAATTTACTTTCATAAACAGTGTACATTGAATTAAACAGATATGACTAATGTCATGCCAATTAAAAAGAATAAGTTTAAATTTACATTTGAAAGGAATAGGAAGAATCATGCTTTGGGGCAAATGGACATTAGAGTCAACATCAGAGATGGCTTTTGTGGCTTCTCATACTTAGACAGTCTGACACCACAATTGGCTTTCAAATTGCAGCAAATTGATTGCTGATTGAATTCTAACCTCTGTGCTAACCATGTGTCAATCCCATTTTATTTTGAAAAACAAATTAATAAAATTTGGCAGTTTTTATTCCCTGCTACAAAAAATGAAAGATTTGACCGAAAGTGTGTGCAGGAAAGTGAGGGAATATAGGAAGGAAACAATAAAACTTTGAAACTGTATCTTTCATTTAGTTCCAGTTTGTTTATCATTCCTAGCTTTTCTGATTACTCAGTGTTTATTAAACCTATTTGGATTAAATTATAATAGCCTCTGGAGTAGCTGTGTCCTTTCTTTCTCCTCACTTTGTTTACGGACCTGTGGATGTAAACAGGTTGAGGCCACAGAGAGATCTAAATGGGGAAAATCATCCCAGCCTCTGGATTCTGTTGTAAATATGTGCTAATGTATTTGATTACATTTTTTTTAATTGTGAACTTTTCAGAAATCTTTGGCCGTCAATGGCAGAACAGTTTGACGCTACCTGAAGTTGCCATAAAGGACCACTTTAAATCTACATTTACTGCCATGGAGGGAAAAAGAGGGGATATGAGAGGCAGAAGAGGATGAGTAAAGGAGATGGAGTTGGGGATGTGAGGGTTTGAAGGCAGGGGTAAGACGGAGGGTGAAATTTCGAAGTGAGAAATGAGAAAATGAAAAAGGAAAGTTTGAAAGATCTGAGCAGAACTGAGGGCAATTGGAATGAATAAGTCATTAACAGATTAATATTAAAATGGATGAATTAATTTTAAAATGATAAGATACATGAATATATTGTGTCAGTCTACTCTATAATTTCACAAAACAGAAAAAAAGACAGTTTGGCAGAGGGTTGTAGGAGATACTCTAAGCATGAGTGAGAAAATCTTCTGAAAAACCTTCCAGGTTTCCAAGCTTGATTCATCTAACAAAATAATTTTCACATGGCATTAACTATAATAGATTACAAGATTTACAAGAAGACATAAGGGCCATAATAGGAAAACAGAAGAGAGAGCCAGTTACACACAGGTTTATTAATTTTTTAAAATTTTACCTACATATTTAGTACCGTACTTAAAATGTTTGTAGAATTTCTAAAGAGTGAAAATAACTTCAGAAAGATGTAGTGTCATAGTGAAGATGCAACCCAGAGTAACTCATCCAAAGATACAAACCAAACTAAACAGAATTAGACTTGTTCCCAGACTGCTGTTGAATATGCTGGTGTAAGCAAAATATCAATATACTCACTACAACTTCAGGTCTGTTGTTTAACGGGGTTCACACCAGATGAAAGGTTGTTGTCATTACAATGGAAACAGACATGTACTGCAAGTTTCTTTAAAGGGAAGAAAACTGAGAAATATAATATACCCATTGTATATCTAGTAAACAAAAAATATATATCTGCATTATTTGCATATAGTTACATGACATAGCTGAGAAGTTGTAGGCCAGTAAATTAAGTATAGTTGGAAAAAAGGCTTAAAAACTCCATTCTAGGCATTTTTTTTTTTTTTTACCAGTGTTTCTTCAACATTTTGATTTTTTTTACATATGGGAGGCTAACCATGGTGGCAAGCTGGAAAATGGAACTACACTGGTACATTTGTAGAAATGTTAATTAATGTGCATTGACTTTATAAATAAGAACATTTGTCCTTACAGATTAAACCCCTATGCATCCTACAACCTAGAGGAGACTGTTATTCATAGGTTAAAAAAGCAACAGATTTAATCAACAGTGAGAGTTAGAAGTGGCAAGGAGACCAAGTATTGAGACTGTCTGTTCCAATGTGTGGACGAAAAGGAAAAAAAAAAAACCTGCCCAATGAAAGGCACAAAGCACCAAAAGGTTCTAGGAGACAATCCAGTGATTAAAACTAGACCAAACTAAATTATGAATGTCGCCAGGGAAGAGCAGTGTGGCATTATAAATTAGATTTCCAGTTCCTCCAGTGGGATCCCAAGACATTCCCAGGCCCCATGGGATTATATACAGTATATAGTCTCTCCAGGGTCTCCTACCTGTTGGATGGTAATCTCACTCTGAGTCTCTACCCGAATCTTATGGGCAACTGTTAAATTGAAAGCTTTGCCTTCTGGCTCAGCTCCATCTGTACCACAACTGGTCGGTGCAATGCTTGCATTTTCTCAAACATGTACTGAATCTCATCCCAGCCACTTCCCACTTGGCTGCAAACTGATCCAGTGCATGCTGAAGGGGGGTGAAACATTACCACATCATTTGCAAAGAGCAGAAAAGCAGTTCTGAGGCTTTCAAACCAGACACTCTCCCCAGCTGCACCTTGATATCATATCCATCATATCAGTAGCAACAGCCCTCACAGGACCCCCCACAAGACTCCCTGAGAGACACGCTTTCTCCAAGTTCATAAACACACATAGACAAGATGAGAGAACTCCGAGTAACCTTGCAAGTCAAGAGTTGGTTCACTGTTTCTAGACCAGGATGGAATCTGCATTGCTCCTCCTGAGTCTTAGGTTTGGGTAATGGGTCGGACCCTCCTTACCAGCACCATAAGCTTTTCCAGGGAGCTGATCAGTGTAATATCCTGACAATTGGCACACTCCATCTGACCCCCCTTTTTTAAAGATGGGAACCACTACCCTGGTCTGTCAGCCCACAGACACTGTCCTTGACCTCCATGCAACATTGAAGAGGCATGTCAGCCAAGACAGCCCGACAATGTCCAGAGCCTGAAGCATCTTGAGGTAAATCTCATCCACACACTGAGCTTCTTCACTACCTCAGAGAAAGGTTGCTCTCATAGCTGCCTCCACAATGGAAGCTCTGAAAATGCCCCCCTCAGATTCCATATCCCCAGTCTCCCTCAGGATGCATAAATCATTTTCTGGTGGGAGTTGAAGACCTTTGCAGACAGGGACCTCAACTAAGTGTTCCCAGTTCATCCTCACTACATGTTTGTGTTTACCAGGTCTGTCAAACAGTCTCCCCTGCCCTGTGATCCAACACACACCAGCTCTGTTCCTTTCTTCATCTGAGCGTCCAAAACGTACAGCAGTAGATATGATAATACATTCACAAAATCTGTGGCCTAAGGTGTTCTGGTACAAGTTACTCTTATGCACTACCATGTGCTCGAACATGGTTTTTGTTATGGACAATCCATGATTAGCACAGATGTCCAATAATAAAGGACCGCTTTGGTTCTTCCAAGTCACAACATTCTTATTTGAAGATGTGCATGTAACAGTTTGGACAAAAGCTCCTTGTGAGTGTAATATCCAAGTTGTGCCTCTATGTAATATCACTTTTTTCTTTCTTAATAAAAGAATACAGCAGAACCTCATAATGAGGTTTGTCATTCAATAAATATTTGTTTCTGTTGATGATTACATTGTCAAATCATTTAAATTTTAGCATGCTGGTGAGCACACAATCATTATCAATGTCTGTCTCGTAATAGTGCCTGAATTGTCAGTGTTAAGTTTGTGATATGCCCATTAGCAGTCCTACCTACTAGATTGGCCTTAGTTGCTGTTGTAAGCTGGCATTTCTAGATATTTAGAATCACCAAGCACATACCCTGTGGCGATGTTTGCCCTTTACCACTCCTACAATTTTTGGACAGCTTACTGTGATTAGTTCAGCCTATTTTTAATGTTGCGTTTCTCACCCTTTTGCTCTTTTGTTGTTCTTGTACACATGTTTCTGTGAGTGTCAGTGGGTATTTGTATTTTGCATTTGTGCATATGTGTTCAGGGAGGCCATTGCTGCAGTGCAGTAAATAAAACGTGAGTCCAAGATGGTTCATGTGTTGAATTGTCAATGACTTTCAGCAAACTCTTCAGTTGGCCCTCAGAGGGAAATGATGTTTGATGGGAATCTGTTAGGGATTTCAGAGTACATACGTATTGGAATGTGTGAAGATGAACTGTTTCAAGTGTAAATGACATTTTACAATTGGATATCAACAAAAGAAAGAATGTAAGCTTGGATTCAAAAGCAAATTTACATACCAGAAAGTGCATTGATATGTAAATTCAGTAACACAAAGTAGTATAGCACATGAATTTTCTTTTCTGTGCAAACCCATGGCAATCTAAAAGTGACGGCAGTGGGATGGCAAGTTCAGTATATTTGGACAGGGATAGTCATGATGTTGCTCCCCTGCCCCCTTGAGTTATTTTCAGTTTGGTAGACAACTGAAATTCTGGAGTGAATGCTTAATATACAAATGCAATTTTTTTTCTTCATGTTATAGAAGCAAACATTCTTGCATTCTGCCACTATCCATTTGATAGGAAGGACCCAAACTCATAACTCTTCTCTTCTGTGTTTACAAATACTCAAGAAACTTGGTTATGATAAAATGCGCAGTAATGAAATTTCTGAAACATCATGAAAACAAGAAACGTGGTTTGGTGATCAAGAGAAATCCATCACCAAAAAAGAAAATTGCAGCACATTGTGGCAATCCATGAGAAAAAAGTCAGACTTTTTCTGTCTGCAGTATGCCATTAATCTTTCTGTCCCTGGCACCGTGCAAAATCCATGTTTTGCTAGGCCACTCACTGCAACCTGGATCCCACTCATCTCCATAGGCATCCAGTCTTCACCCATCCATCTCAGCCAAAATCATCCCGGCGGGCAACTCTCAGGAGCTAGCAGCCTCACTACACTGAGCAGAGGAGGTAATTCTTTAGCCTCCTGCTCGGCTCTATGCAGCTGTTTCACCGCACAAGAGGTATCACTCTGATTCAAACTTTGGGGACCACGGCCCAAACGGACTACTTTTGATTGTCAGAGCGTGGCTCACAGAAACAGACAAGACTGTGAGATTGACTCAAGGGTTGGCTTGAATAGTGTGTGTGAATTTTGCACTGTTTATTGAATTGTTGTTCTTTGTAGAACTTTTGCACTGTATATAGGATACTGCACTGTTTCACTGGTCTTGTTCAATACACTGGGATTTGGCTCTTAGTTGATGTGTGCTGAGTTTTGCTTGCCTATTAATTTGTGTGTTCAGCTTGTGTATACCCAGGAACTGAGGGTTGGTACGAGGTATCATATCCTTTGTAGGGTTTTGTCGGTTTTCCTTGTCTTTTGTCAGACCAAGAGTCTGACTGGCACCCCAGCAAACAGCTACAGAAAAGTAGCACCCCAAACTTTTAAAGGACTGGAAAACTACCTAGTTGTATGCACACCAAAGCAAATAAACTCACAGCCTGGCTGCAAGCAAAGGCCTGCTTAAAGCTAACGTCGAAAGAACACATTCAGTAGCAAACGTCAACTGGAAACAATCTTTACCCAGCAACAACATTTCAACTGAAAAAGAAAAAACTAGCATGGATGAGTTTCTGGATTTGGTGGTTCTCTCTCTGGAAGCCTTGCCCTCTGCTGGACGGGAGGTCCCATTGCAACCATCTTCTCTCCCCACCAGTCAAGCATGCTCTAGCACAGAGAGGGTGCCATGACTGAAAACCGCTACAGTATATAGTGATATAATACAGTATATCACTAATACAAAATATGCCTGCCTTGGTTCAAAAATAGTAGTTATATAATGGTAGTAGCAGAGACAACTTATTACTGACCACTTGCATATAAACAGCAGTTTTACAGTAATCTGGTTATTGCATAGTAAAGGCATTCTTCATTTCCATGCCTAAACCTGATTTCTCCCAGTAACCTGGTTTCTTTTGTGCATGTAAATGTAGCCCCTATCTCCCTCTATTTTTAATCTGAATTTCTGCTCTCCCTTCCCTCACTCGCTGTCCCTGGCAACCCACAAACCAGCTACTGTAATTCTCTACTCCGTCTTTGTACAAGATCGCATTCCTACTTAAGATTCAGTTCTCTGTTTACGCATGTGTGAGAAAAAGCATGTCTTGGTTTGGAACAGAGTGATTAATATTGATAGCAGAGAGAGATTTTTAAACTTGAGGTACTTTTTAACATCTAGGTGGTGTCTGTCTTAAGCTGGGCTTAAGCAGATATAGAGTATAGGTATGTGAATCCATGTGGAACGGTCTTCCCCAATTATACTATATCAACCTTGTGCTGGCTACATATTCAACATGTCAGTTTTTTTTTGTTTGTTTTTTTGTTTCCTGAAGCCAAATTCAGCAGCCCTGTCATGTCCCAGCATCTGTTTTCTATCCACTTCCTCTGTTAGTCTCTGTTGTTTACTTTCCAAAGATTTTCAGCTGCATAATTTTCAAAGTGAAGGTCATCAGCTTGGGGCAAACAGCAATGGAAAGCAACATAAAAATCATTTTTTTTTTTTTTTTCTTAAATGTGAAAAAGGAAAGCCTTTGACAGGAGGAACTACAAAGCATTAGAGAACAAAGTTAATCACTGTGGGAGAATGCCAGGGGTTGATAAATGGAGAGACGGAAATGTAAGCACAACATCAGCTATTTGTTTTCTTTGTTGTGAGTTTTTTTCTCTTTTGTCCTCATTGTTCTCTTTCTCTCTGCCTTATTTCCATGCTTTCTCTGTCATATCTCTCTCCTCACCCTGTGCTTCAGTCTGCCCTGCATTTTCCCCTGTATGCTGTCTTTTTTGCTGTCTTTATCTCCGTGTCTCTCTCCCTCTCTCACCCGCTCAGCTTTCTCAGTAAAATTCTATTTGTGAGGTGTCAGAGGTCCAGGCAGGCTGGGTGTGAGCTGAGAGAAAGTGTCATAACAAACAACAGAAAACAGAAAAGATTGATTTAACGTTTATCGCAGAAGTGCAGTGGTGGTTGAGAGAATTGGTGTAGGACTGCAGAGCTGGATAGGCTGCACAATAAGAGAGACATGTCGGAAGTTTATATCCTTGTGAGCATATATTGCTAACCCAATGCATTGACACAAGTTGCTTCTATGTCCATCTCTTGAACAGCTGATAAGAGTCTCAAGTGATTGTTTATTTTCCATTGCAATGAAGTTTTGCAGTAACAGCAGCACTGATCTTATTTAAAGGATATCATCACTTCTGGTTATGTAATAACGACAAAAGGTGTTGTTGTATGTGTGCGCAATAGTCTTTGCTGTGTATGCGCAAATGAAGCACCATGTGTGACTTATGTGTGTGTATGGCTGTATGGGAGATGAAGTGTTTTATACGGTCTTCAGTGTCCATAGAGAATTGTAGTGACAGCAGATAATTCTTTTAGAAGAGTTCATTTAAAATGAAGCACAGAGGAATCAAACCTCATCACAGCTTGGGGGGGTGGGGGACTAAATATAGTCATCCAATAGATCACCCTATCACACTTGAACACACACAAAACACTCGCTGGTCTGGCTTGAGCCTACATCATATCCCATCAATATTCACACTCTGTCACTTCTCTACATTTTTCAATTCATCAGTCTTGAAGTTGTACTTTGGATGGGCTTTGTTGGATGTGATGCTTTCAAAAATGCATTAGGGATGATTATTCTTATTTTTAACTGCTAAGATTTTTTGGATGTTAATATCAGCACCTGAATATACACTAGACAGCCATTTTATTGAACCACTTATTTCTGTTCAGGGTCATGGTATGGACCGTCTTGTAGTATGCATTCAGAGAAAGGATTATGGTTAGGGAAAGATTCCCAGCAGGTCATCAATCCTGTGAAATGGTCAAAGCCACATGTAGGTCTCCAGTTAATTTTGACTATGGAAGGAAACTTGTGTGAATGCCAGTGTTAATTCCTCACTACAATTAATGGGTCAGAAAACAGATTTAAAATTTAAACTCAGGGTCTTTCTGCTGTGAGGCAGATGAAGTATCCACTGACCCTAGAGATTTTGTTAAACCTCAGTGTACAAACAGCTTTAAACAGGCAAAATTCAAATAAGCTCTTTGCCACACAATGCAACTTTTTGTATATGTGTTAAAGGCCCAACAGTTTGACTTTCAAGTTAAATGAATAAAGTACTTGGCTAGATGAGTGACTTATGGTAACTAATGGTATCCCAGAAAATGGCCTTTGCTTTTGGCTGACGGTTTTCCTCTTTATAAAATTTGTAAGGATGCCGGTATGCACACTAATAATAAGACAACTGTTCTCGTAGTGTGCAGAATTGCTAAGGGCAGCAGTTGTGGCAGCATCCACAGTACTATTTGAGCTTGTGCCTCAGAATGCAGCTCATCATTTAGTGGCCACTATTGTAGCAATCTAAGAATAGGTAGTGACATATTCAGGTCACAGTTGTTAGCAGTGAATATGGTATTGAGTGCTCTTCCAGGTACTTCTCAGCCGTAATGGGTTGTTTGTCTAAAGGGAAACTAGAGTTTTTCATACTCACTTCTAAGAGAAAACAATTGTCTTTTTTAGACCACCACTGCCACAGTAATTTGGACACTAAAGGTTAGAGGAGCAAACTTGCGACTGGTAGGTCGCTGGTTCGATCCCAAGATTGATAAAGTGAAAGAGCAGCAATTATACAACCCTCATTAATACCACTATGGCGCCTTTAACCCCAACTGCTCATTGGCCAGCAGGTCTGAATGTTCTTTCACTGGGTAGCTTCCAGGTGCAAATGTGTGTAACTTGTGAATGTCTTCAGGGCATTCCTATAAAAGAGAGGCCTTTCTGTGAAACTACCCAGACTACAAAAAAAGAGTGTGTCTCACCCACCAGAGAAGGATTTGATCCCATCTATCAGTGACATCGCTGCCATTATAAAGTTTTGTCTCTAGATAGTTAATATGAGGTGTTTGTCTCTAGCCATCCATCCACTGTCCTTGAACAGCACATTGTTTTACAAGTTCAGGTCTATCAAACAGTGACGTTCATTTGTGCTCACCAGGGAACATTGGAGCAAGTTTGACGGGAGACAGCAGACACTGTTGTAGACATGTTCTCTATCTTTAATTCAGCTCCTATATTTGTCCCATGTCTTCATGTGGCTCCAGGTTTTTTTTGTGATTTTGGTTTGCTTTATTATTTTTAATCCACCTCTTTTTATTGCTGTCTTTCAATGGCAGCTTGTCCGTCAGTTGTGACAGTTAGGATTAGGTTAGAGAGTGTGCTGCTTTGATTTTGAAGTTGGCAATCTGTCACTGTATCTGTCTTCCTAGTCCTATTAGAGTTTATGTTCCACAAGTTTTGACCGCAATTTTAAGGTATTTTAACGGGAAGACGAACACATACTCCCATCACATAGTTTAGTTAAAGACACATGCACCTGCAATGCACATTTACATGCTAACTTGTGCACAAAGACGAAGACAAGAATTATGACTTAGTATAAAGGAGGCAGAGTAAATGCTGCAAGTAATATTGAGGGACAGATTTTAGTCTTCTTCTTCTTGAATTAAATGACCATCACAGAGATACATCAAGGAAATGGTACATTTGTAAACGTTAAAAGCATTTACTGTTCTGCTATGGCGGAGAATTACAAAAAATCATGTATTTTAATGTATTATTTTATGTCATTTAACTTCAATGTTTCTTTGTGTTTGCATTTCTGTGTTGTGTGTCTTTGTGTATGCGTGCATGTGTCTGCGTAATTTCCTGGGTGCATGCCTGCCTTTCTCTCTGCTTGTCAGAGCCAGAGGGATGACTGGAGTTGGCAGCATCTCCATCTTATTACAGGGCTTTTGATTTCAACAAAGAAGCCAAATGGGACAGATGCAAGAAAACGTGCAAGGCGATGAAAGAGAGAGCACATGTAATGCGACTGTCGGCAATCAGCTGTTAAGCTCGTGTGCTTGAGTGAGTTGAGAGGCTGAGGGAAGGAAGGCCCTCTTGTGCAGGTCACATCAGATACAGATAACCCCCACCCTTTGCCTCACACACTTCAGACACTCACACCAGAGTCAGTGTGCCAGAAAATATTTATTCATGGTAGATGGCAGTTTCAACTCTCCAGAAATAAAGATGGCCCTTTTGTTATTGTGTTATGCTTATGATTTGTTGGTGAAGAGGAAGTGATTCTCATTTTCTGTACAAAGAAACAGATGAAGCCTTAATTTCAGGACACGTACAGTTTGGCCTTGAACTACGAAGGAGTATTAGGGCCATGGATGAGAAAAAAAATGAGTGGAGGAAGATTTTTTTTTTAACATGCACTTTGAGAAAGAAAGTCAAAATATTAAGAATAAAGTCGAACTGACTCAGAAGAGGAAGATTTTTTAATTTATTTTGCATTTTGAGAATAAAGTCGAAATGTCGAGAATAAAGTCCCACCCCTATTCTGAAGAACAATTTCATCAGTTCATCTATACAAGCCGTTTAGTAGAGGCTGTCATACATGCTGTTTGTTCGACTTTAATCTCGAAATGTCAAGTTTATTCTGGACATTTCCACTTTATTCTCGAAAGGCAAAATTAAAATCTTCCTCTTCTGACTCAGTTCGACTTTATTCTCAACATTTCAACCTTACTCTCGACATTTCGACTTTTTTTTTCCTCGAAGTGCATGATGAAAAAAAAACTTTTTTTTTTCTTCTCCCCATGGCCCTAATACTCCTTCATATGATTCGATTCAAAATGATACTGAAGAGCTGTTAAATAGAACTTGTTTCTTGTTTTTTCAGGATATGAATGATTTTTTTAAGGATTTGTGTTTTTATAGCTGGTTTTGTCTCTTTTGCTTAAGTGCTTTTGGCCTGTGAGAGTCATTTAGGATGTACAGTTCTTGTGTGTGTACATACATACTGAACATACACACATGCACAGATTTCAACATGCTCTTAATTTGAGGGATGATTCTGGTTCGTTGCACATTGTTCTCTAGTTTTTAGCAAATATTTGAGTTCATTTTGATGACTTTGTAGTGACGTGTGAGCGTGTTCAAACATCTAAACAATTATTTTACTTCAGTACATCAGTCTGATGGGAAAATGTGATTACACAGTTGAAACAAATGAGAAACATTACAATGAATAATGGCTAAATCTATGAAAATAAGACTTGAGTTGTTATAAACTGGAACAGGAAAAACAGAATGAAAAGAAAGATGATTAGCAGGCAAGATGTGCAAGTGGAAAATTAGCGGAAACAGAGAGGGACAGAGCTTAAATACTCTAAAATTGCTGGTGCATACAGCGCTGTATCTCTTTGAAAGAAATAAACTGATAAGAGAAACTAAATGGAACAAAGAGAACAGGAGAAGGCAAAATTAAGTTGGACCAATCAGAGTGGGACAATCTGAGAACATGAAAAAGTAGACTGAAAGAGAGCACCCAAAAAAGAAAGATCAGAGCAAAAGACAGATCCTAAAACAACTGGAGATAAGACAGTGGGTGAAGGAAAGGGAGGTAAAATGGATGCTAAGAACAAGAGCCACATTTGGGGTCCACTTGCCAGCGTTGGTCCCTGCATTTTGATACAGGTAAAACCAGCCAGGATAGACAGAGTGTAGATAAGCTAAAGACAGGCAGATAACACCAAGGATCAGAGAATGAGGGGTGGATGATAGAGTGAAAGAGACATGGATTCGCATGAATACCGGATGGATGGAGGAAATTTTGAACAAAATAGAAATGGATAGACCGGTGGAAGTAGGGCTAGAGAGATAAAGACATGAGTAAATAAAAGAGTGATACAACTCAATAGGGAAGCTGTATGGAAAATTGAAAGAATGTAATTAGAGAGAGGTTTGAGAAGAAAATGATTAAGGATAGTGTAGAAAAGAAGAGAGAGACACAACATGTAAATAAAATGAGGCAGCATAGCCATAGAGATCAGACGGAGGAAAACATGAGGATAACCTGTCCAACAAGTCCTGACATATTAACCATATCTCGTCAGTAACATGAAGTACCATTTTGTCCCACATTAGAAGAACTAATGATGTCTGCACTCTGCACTGTTTCACCTGTCCTCGCGATTCTCCTTCTTACAAACTATCTTTTTAAATAATCTGTGATTTGAGAGATGTAATGTTAATTTAGGGAAACTTTTCAAGAAGCTGGATGTGCTTGGATGTTTGCCACCTTGACACCAAAAAGGTGACATTACATTATTCACAGCACTTTGAGGACATAACATGAATGAAAATACGGGACAAATTGCGTCCCATATTGATTCAAATACGGGACGATCCCGTATTATACAGGACGGGTGGCAACCCTATTCACCTGCTTGAAGAGCCGCAAAATCAGGTCACCTCCTTCCGCAGACATAAAAACCAGCGAGTTCGTATTTTTCTCCTTTGGCAATTTTGGAGTGCTCTGCCTGATGCATGGATTATGATACAGTGCCACTACATTGCCGTAGTGGCGTACAGCCGCAATTGCAGTTACAAATGTCAAATCAGAAAATGTACAGAGAAAACAAATACTAGAATGTTGTCGGAGGCAGCCGCCTCCCAATTCTCTATGCAGGAAAAACCCTGCATTTCAAAGGAGGTTGAATGAATGACATTCCAAAAATAAATAGATATACACACATGTCTATACATAGAACTCAATTTTCTAATGTGCATAAAGTATCATAGCAGGAAAAGAGAATCCCTGTGTGATGTTTAGGGTAATGGGTAAATCTGACTAGTGGCACAGATCTAGAACCAGTGTGCCACTTAAAACATTTTGAACTCGGAGGCATAGAACAGCGTCAGAATTAAGTGTAAAGGTTGTACCTAAAGTCGGAAGACAAAATGTATTCAAAAATCTGTAAATTGGAAAATTTTATGGTTTACATGTCACTTTACAACCTAACACATCTTGTAATGTAATTTT
The DNA here is from genome assembly GCF_021018895.1 of Seriola aureovittata. Classification (NCBI taxonomy): domain Eukaryota; kingdom Metazoa; phylum Chordata; class Actinopteri; order Carangiformes; family Carangidae; genus Seriola; species Seriola aureovittata. Next base: position 27,723,360 of record NC_079368.1, on the reverse strand, counting down.
TAGTAATGATGGCTTGTTTGATGCTCACATACTGTATAACTAATAAGATATACATTAAGATATTTACTGCAACTTCATACCTCACTTCATATCTTTCTTTGTTACAAAAAGTTCCCATCTTAAGTCCTAAATTAAGATAGGAACAGTATAAGATAGGATTTTAACCAATTTGATATAACAGGAGCAAATCGTAACTAATTTTAGGAATCCTATTATATCTTTCTTCATCCTATCTTTTCTCAGTTTAGGAAATCCTAAATAATCAATATAAACTTTTATGTCTGTTACTAAGCAACAATGCTACTTTTTTCATCTCATCTGGCTAAGATATTTTTGTAACCAATTAGATTTCTCATTTGAAGGTAACAAAAATGTCCACTTCTTTCTGAAATTCTCGTTTAGCAGAAAAATGATACACGTTTGTCATTTGCTCCACAGCTGGGAGAGCCCCATGTTGCCAGGTCAGCTTCAAAATCAGGTCCTGACCCTAATTACCATGGTTACCAAACAGTTAAGATAGGTTCTGCAAGTTAGGAGGTTTCTGTAATACAGCCCCTTGTTCACATACCGTTTGGTTTTTCTATTCTTTTCTGCTAATGCAAGAGAGTAAGGTTTTTGTTTGAACATTGTATGCCTAACCAAAGAAACTCTACTTTGAATCATGCTTATCATACTTAATCAAAAATTTTATGAAGAGAAGAGAAGCTACAGCATTCCTACATTTTGCCCGACCTTTTGCACAGTTGCAGCTGCCTTTAATTAGGATCACATTTCACCACAGACAGTTGAATAAGTGGGTTCTCTATTCCCTAGGCAGAAATAGCAGACTAACATGTAATCAACAAGAATGCAGAATCTGTGTAAATGCATCAACACTTTCATTTGATATCCAGTTGGCACCCAGAATAATATTGATTCACCATCAATGTTCAATGTTATTTCAATCAGTGTTATTCACCCATTGATTTAACATCAAATTAACATTGACACAATATAAAATCAACACTGCTTTGTATTCAACAGGGTTCTGTGGGAACCTGCCAGTAAAATAGAACATCAATATAAGTGCCTTTTGGTCTGACGTAGAAGTTGGGATGCAATCAAGTGTTCAGCTAACAATTACCAAGTCAAGCAGTGATCTAAATACATTCTTTATTACAGTGCACTTGTACATTATTTGTTATCAAATCTTAAATGATCAATATTGAAGAAAGAGTAGTGTTGATTTGGTTTATTTGACAGCAGCTTTTCTGTGACTTGGTATGTTGGAAAAATGTGTATCCCCAGTTAGTTTTAGATGACATCAACTGGAGATCAATGTTGGACCCGCATGAATGAGGGTATAACACTGGTTACTTTGTTAATTTGTTAACTATTCGAGTGATTATTAGTCAAGTCAATTTTTATTTGTATAACGCCAATTCACAACTTAATCACGGCACTTTCCAAATTAGTTTTGTGTAAAGAAAACATGAAGCTGGTCAGGGGAACACACAAAGAATGGCTAGTTTCTTGAAGGAGCTATTTGTAACTTTTGCTGTTGTGCCATAACCAGCATTAGTATTACTCACTAGTCTTTGCTTAGAAGACTGGTGAAGCAGAAGTTATAATAGGTAGTTAGAAGTTATAATATGTCCTCTTAGAAGCTTGGACACTACAGTGATTCAGTATCGGAAAGTGTAAGTTTGACTAGGCCAGGGCCAGCTGGGTAGCATGCCAACTTCAGTAGAAGAAGTGAAATGATAGAAATAGAAGAAAAACATTGTTGTTGCTTTACGTGTCAATTTTCATTGAAACACTGAAGCGTTTCTTCTAGACTGGTAAGTAAACAGCTGTTAATGCTGACTTTGGCTATGTAGCAATAGCATAACCTACAATTATCTCTTTTAAATGTACAAGACCAACAAATTGAGCCTATACAACTGTGACTGAAACAATTAAAAAGTGATGTTAGCTTTTAAGGCAGCAATATTGCATCTTTGAATCCCCCTAGCCAGTGTTGACAGTAACTTATTGTCACAACAACAGCACCAGCAGCTTAATGATGCATGTCCACTGAGAGAAACATGAGTACTGCTGACCAGCAACATATCTACTCCAAAGTGAAAGCCAAAAGAGAGATGGAGTGCAGGCGAAAACCCCCTTTATGTGGCCATTACTTCCTGCTCTGTTCAAAGCAACAAATTGAAACCAAGACAGATTGGGTGGGACTGTTACATGCAGCTAGCAGACTAACAGCAACAATATAATTTCTCCTTTCTCTTTTCATCTTCCAGAGCACATTAAAGGCAATAGAACATGTCAAGTATGGATTTCCCATTCATTTTGATTGATATCACGAGTCCTTAAAACTTTTTCATCTTGGGATTTAATGGACAGTGTCATCCAGGGTTCCTGGTTTAGAGACAGACCCAGAATCTAAGTTCTTCTTAATATTTAACAAATGTTTTAGTCCATGCAACTAGAGATCATTTTGTAATGGGATCACAGCCACAATGCCATTCAACATGTTGACATTCCTGCCCTTGAGTATTGCAGTAGTCATTACTACATTATTATATAAGTACTCATGGCTTAGACCACAGTGGTCTTCAAACTCAACCTTCATTTTGATCTCAATTACAAACCTGTAAAGTTTCAGACTGTATCTTGTATGGTTGTGACACCATCACAATGACGAAATTTGTCCACACACAGAAAGACACATAAACACCTGACAAAGTACACAAAACCGTCTCTTTGGTAGTTCCAGCTACAGTAGGTGTCTCCATGGCCACATTTTGCCATGATGAGATACACGCACGTGCACACGCAAACGGCTGGTAATGAAACACCATAAATAGCAGCAAAAGTGTGGTGTTGCCAATATGCTGTGAGAAAATTATGGTCTGCCTGGTAATCTATGGACCCCAAATTGAAAACCAGGAGAATGGCAATATTACTTTCCAATTATTATTTGCCCCATGCTTCTAAAAGAGCAGCACATAAATTGGAAGCCAGTACAGATATGGAAAACCCAGTCTGGGCAACTATTTGTTGTTATACCCTTTTGTTAGAAGAGCACAATAGTATCTTTTAACAAAATAACAGTTGATATGACACTTGGATATCTGTGGATCAGATCAGGTTTGACCTCAGTCCAAGCTAGAAGAGAGATAACTATTAATAAAGGACAGGCTGTCATTATATTAAATGTTATTTTACACCATCCTGTAAAACTTGTTAGAACTTTTTGTGACCTGAGACAAGCAACTGATAAAAGAAGACGCTTGCATTATCTGCTTTTATAATAGTTTATAGCTCTCATCAAGTCATATTTGTAGATCAACAATAGATTTTCAATAAAGGTATGGTGCTGCAGAGTGTTCAGTGTAAAATGATAATAACAAAGTAATTGCATAAAAACAGTCACAATCTAAACTGAAGGATCTCCTCGTCATACAGACAAAGTGTAAAAAAAAAAAAAAGATGTATTGTCCCTTTGGCAGGAAAAGTATTTACAGTGGCTTCAGAAAGTCTTTAGACCTCTTCACAGTTTAATTTCTTATAGATTCAATTTTAAATTGATAAAATTGCTATCTTTGCAATCTACACTTAATAACTAATGAAGACAGAATTTATCAAATCAGTGATCTAAAAAAGTATTCAGACCCTTTGCTGCAGCACTCCAAGTTGTGGTCTGGTGCATTCTGTATGCTTTGCATATTGATTTGAGTCCACCTGGGGTAAATTGACATTTGTGTTTATCAAGTCCCACAATTCACCAGGTCCCACAATTCACACTGTATGTCAGGACAAAAACCAAGCCATAAAGTCCAAGGAACTCTGGACCTCTGTGATTAAAATGATATAAAACCGTTTCTAAAGCTTTGACTGCTCCCAGAGCACAGTGACCTCAATAATTGTGAAATGAGTGAAGTTTAAAACCAGCAAGACTTTTCCTAGACACTTGGCCTTGGTGACCAAGAACTCAGCAGTCACTCTAACAGATCTCCAGGATTCCACTGCAGAGATGGAGGAAAGCTGTAAGGACAATCATCTCAGCAGCACTCCATCAGTCAGGCCTTTATGGTACACTGGCTAGATAGAGGCCACTTTGAGTAAAAGGTATATGACAGCCTGTTTGCAGATTGCCAAATGGCATTTAAAGGACTCCAAAAGCACAAGGAACAAAAGTCACTGGTCTGATGAGACAAATGTTTAACTCTTTGGGCAAAACTCCAAGTACTATGTCTGGCGAACACCAGGCACTGCTCATCACCTGGCTAATACCATTCTTACGGGCGGCATTATGCTGTGGGGGTGCCTCTCAGCGGCAGGGACAGAGAGACTGGTCAGAATTGAGGGAATAATGAATGCAGCCAAATACTAAGAGGTCCTTGAAGAAAACCTGCTCAATAGTTCACACAAGATTGTGGCAATGGTTCACATTTCACCATGACAATGACCCCAAGTATTGCTCATTGCTTCAGGACAAGTTTCTGGTTGCTGTCAGTGGCCCAGCCTGTAATTGCTACCAAAGTACATATTTAAGGGTCTAAATACTTTTGTTAATCTAATAAATTTGCAAAATACTCTTAAAATTCTATTTTCACTGTCATTATAGGCAGGCTGTTGGGCAAAAATGGCAGTTTTATCCATTAACAATTAAGTGAAGCTGTCTGAATACTTTCCGAGGCTTGTTGTTTTTGTTACACCAGTTGTTCAAGCCAGACAAACCAGTGTATAAAATGCAATCTGTTTGTGCATGTGTTTCTGTCATAGTTGACCTTTGGGGACAAATTTCAGACTATATACCAGTTAATTGGGGACAGCTTGTCCTATTGGGGAAAAGAGACAGCAGTGCCGTTTGGAAAAAGTTGATTTATGTGTCACTGGTTAAGGTTAGGGTAGCAGAGGTTAGGCTTGAGGAAATTAATGTAAGTCTATGTGATGTCCCAAGTGTCAAAAGCAAATGTGTGATTGTGTGCGTGTGTGTCTAGCTCTCTCTCAAGTGTAAGTGGTACAACGAGAAACAAAGCACAGTAAATCTGTATTGATCGTCAGTAAATTGGTTTGCACTTTTGCACTTATGACAACACACAAATGTAATTGCAGTAAGCTTAAACACCAAGTAACAATCTCTCTCTTTCTCTGTCTCCCTCTCTATCTCACACACACACACACACACACACACACACACACACACACACACACACACACACACACACAGACAAACACACACACACACACACAGACAAACACTCCCACATACTCCAGAAATTAAGCTTAAAGCAAAAAGAACTGACAAACTCAATAAACATGGCGAAAGCCTTGTATGCTGAAGATTGTTTTCTGTAGTCGGTGCCTTGTCCAATAAAGCAAGTGTATCAAGTGAGAATTCAAGCAAACAAAATGCCTTCTCTGAATTAGTGCTACAATAAGAGGTGTTAGGGAAGTAGAAAGTACTTATTTCCTTGGAACACAGCTACAGCATATTCCCCTAACTAATTAGGTATAATCGTCTAACCTCCAAGTGCACCTTCATTTGAAATGGTGAAATGGTTTAATACATTTAAATCTGTCATTGCAGCTGTGTGCTTATGGACATTTAAATTATTATGTAATAAACCTCTTTAACAAGGCAAGTGCATCACTGTGATTTATTAAAATTGTATGGGTTTAAGTATTTGGAAGTCTTTTCTTTTCATTGGCTATTGACTATTGGCGCCTTTGAAATAAGCTTAGTATATTGGCCGTGTAAATAACGGTAGACATCATTACAGAGTTAGAGAAACTCAGAGATATGCATCTTTCTGTGTGGTTCTGCTATAAATTCAGTCCCAGGCAATATGCTACAACACAAATCTTCAAAATTACCTTGAGTATGAACTGAGGCAAGAATATCATATTGCCCATTACATTTTGAACTTATGAAAAAATATAATTTTTTCAGTTTTTGGATTGCGCTGTGGCAGTAAGGTGAAATGCTGCATCAACAAGGAATGTGAGGCAGATTTTATTGGCCTCAGTTAGTCAGGAAGAGTGTATGCATATAAACGTACCTTACAATAGAATAAAGCACACGTTTACATTGGTTGGCAAGTGCATCAAGAGTGGAAGTTACTCATTGAAAAGACTGGGACTTATTGCTCAGTCAGAGGGAGAATAGTTCTTCTTTAAAAGTATCTGCACCAAACTAAGCAATCAAAAGTATTCACAGCCATCAAGTCAAGTGGAGTTCGTTTCTGCATAAACAAGTCATTTAAAAGAATTATGAGGCAAGTCACCAAATCTCGTCTTCAAAGAGACGTGATAAATGCTTGAACAGCTGAGAATCTCCCATCTCTGTGTGCCAGTCCCAGATTACACATTTGGGGAGTCGAAACATAGGTGACTGGAATCCAAAAACTAAGAAGACAGCAGGCCCCTTTTCTCTGCCCTTTGAATTTTCTTTAGAGGATTCAGTACCCAGTTTTCATTTGGTCTCCACATCCTATTTGAATACAGAGAAAGCCTGAGCAAAATGTGCACTATTGTTGTTGCAGCTTCACCAAATCCAAATATATCAAAATCTGTATTCCCTTTAATCTAATTCAATAAGACTTGAGACTCTCTAAGAGCCGCTTGCCATTCAGTGCAGAGCCGAGTTGAGGTGTGTGTGTGTGTGTGTGTGTGTGTGTGTGTGTGTGTGTGTGTGTGTGTGTGTGTGTGTGTGTGTGTGTGTGTGTGTGTGTGTGTGTGTGTGTGTGTGTGTGTGTGTGTGTGTGTATTGTTAGCCATGCCTTGTCAGGCTGTGGTAGGCAGGTTCAGGAGTGCAAGCTTCCATATTTAGAGGGCGATGACTTGACTGATGCTGTGCTGAAAGGGACTGAAATTCACACGCATCTCACTGACACGTAGCTGCATCATGTTTTTATTTTTTTTTTCTCCCCCTATTTAATGAATGCCTTGCCCCTATACATGGAATACTCATTCACTCACTCCAGCTGTCTCCTATAAATTACATTTCTGTACAACCAAACTGCAACAGCAAATATGTTTTTGTAGAAAAAAAAAATTGCGACCAGATTACATTCTCTATAAACATAATGAGGACATGTTGTTAATTTAAATGTTTGATAAATTGCAATTATGTTGACACGGAACGTATCAGTAAAATGTTTCCAGGCAACATGTTTTTCTCCCCAAATATCAAAGATCTTGCAGTGCAATATCCTCTTGTAGTGACTGCTACATTATCAAACTTTTATGGTAATGTTTTGGCACTTGCAGCACTTGGTTAAGGTTAGGGAAAGATCATGGTCTGGTTTAATACAGAAAATGTTTATAGTGACTTCAAACACAACACGTTTACATTTAAACAAAACTGCAATCTATCCTAAAGCTTAACCAAAGGGCTTTTGTTGCCTAAAACTGAAACATAGATGGGACTGTGGATGCAAACCCTGGTATTTGTGATGCTAATGCTTTGCATTTTTTCTCTTTTTTTTAGACACTATCATGTGTGCAGTTTTAGTGTTGTTCAGGGGCTTTCTCTTAGCAATGAGACATGTTTTATAAAAGGGAAACACAGACAGAGGAAAGAGACCTACAAGCTTATTCTGTGAAGCATCAGTCCACTGCAAACAATTGCATATCATTGTGGAGTGATTGAAGAGCACAATGTACTTTAAATGTAAAACTAGCTCATGTATGTACACATTAAGAATAATACGATACAATACAATAATACATTGTACAATTTTTCACTGAATATATTTACAGAAATGGAAGAGGAGTAAATTCATAAATTTATTTCATAACAATTTACAACACACAAATTCCACAGGATATCCCTGAACAGAAATGCCACAGCTCTGTATGTGTAATCGAACTGTGACATTTTTTGACATTTGCTTTCTTCTTCTGTCAACATAGGACTCTGCAGGCTTTGATCACAGCCTCGCTTGATGAGAGCTCTGAGGCCTGAATGTTATTTTTATTTAAACACAAAGAAACTGTGCAACTGTTTGTTGCCCTTGGATTCGCTGAAATATGAACTGACTCACTGAAGGTGTACGTCTGGATATATACAGCATTTCAATTTATGTTTTCTTAGCGTTGTTTCCTTTGTGACTGTGGCTTGATTAAGGTCTTTATTGGTTCAGTTAGCATATTGTAGCTGATGACAGTCTTAAGTACACACCACCTGCAGCTCTGCCCACTTTCATTTCCACCGGTAGTTTTTCAGTTTTCATCCACAGAAGTTGTAAAAGTGCAATCAGGTTTCCTTCTCTCTGTGAGTGCATACATCTAATATTAATATAGCCATGCCCATTGTGATATAAATTTAATATAGCACTGCCTGTCAACTTAATGACAGGAAGGTCTTCTTACTGGTTTGCAGTGCTGGCATTTTAATTTGCCAGGCGCAAGCCCCTAATCACAGGCCAACATTTCATTGTAATTGCTGTGAAAAAGAATGAGAATAATAAAGGCCTGTGCATGTTACGCAATGTGGCAGAAGCTTGATGATTTTAGAAACTAGCTCCATTTAAACATTACAATTCATGAGGCACAATTATAACTCCACATTCAGACCGGTTACAGTGTAAGTACTTTTGTGTACAGCTACAGAACATCAGTCAAGTTAATTTATATAGCTCAAGATCACAAGTTTTTTCCCGGGAAAGCTGTACAATCCGTAAGTCTGCAATCTTTATTTATCAGAAAGACTTAACATCTTTACATTCAGCAGCACAACACAATATGGCTTATAGCAGTCAAAATATTGGCCAGTGGCTGTGGATGAAAGCAATCATCCTGGACAAGCCGACAGGGCATTATGGTAGCATTTAATTCACAGCTTCTCGGTGGTTCATAAGCCTTTAAAACAAATGGGATTTCTGTTCACACAACGGCACGCTTTTTCAGCCTTTTGCACCAGCTAAACCAAATAGCCTATCTGTGATCTCATGACTGCATCCCCCCCCCCCTTTTTTTTTTTTTTTTTTTTTTTTGTGGTCCATATCCATATGAACAGACTCCATATATATCTCAGACATAGTTAAACACCATAGGCGGTGCTCATAAAGTTTAATGTTAGCTCTAACAAGATGTCAAGGTCATGCTGCTGTAATGTTATAGGAAGCCTGGCTCTCTCACAATGGGAAGTAATGAAGTTCTATTGGTCATAGTTGAGGAGGCCCATTGTTCAGCTCAGAGAGGGAGCATTAATGGAATGGATTATTCACGGCAGCCTGTTGAGAGGTTTATCACTCAGTCAAACTGGGATATATATTGTCTGTACATGTCCCCTGTTGGTGTACTATCTCTTTATAGTGCAATACAAATGTGCATACACAAACACAGGGAGTGTATGAAAATGCTATGAGCATTTTTTCTTTTCCTTAGAGGGGTTGATATTGTCAGTATCTGTTGAATCTTCCATTAACTTCACTTACTTTAGGTGTCAGTTAGCTACACTGCACTTTGCATAAAATATCTGGACAAAAAGAAAAATGCATTATTGTATTTCCCAGGAAAGAATAGCATTCACCTATAAGTCAAGTTAGCTTAAAAAACAAAAACGGAAAACAAAAATGGAGCAGCAACTGCTAAATGAGCGCTATCTCATTTCAAAATGCTTATGTATTAAACAGTTTCTGTTGCAGATAGGTCATCATCACGCCAAGATGTTGAAAAAAATACCCTTCTCATAAGTTTAGGACCTCTGTCAAGCACTTAGTGGAGGGAGTTGTCTGCATATCTCTGGCAGATTAGTAAGCTTGGGCTACAAGCTTCAATTCTTTCTCTTGTTCTCCCTGTTGCTCTCTGATTGTTTTGATCAATAATCTTAATGGATGAATCACTCTTTAATGTGAGAGGGGAAGAAAGAGAGGGGAAGAGGATGAGTGAGTAAAAGAGACTGAAGGGAGAGAGTGTGAGAGCAGTAAAGAGCTTAAGAGTCTTGAACACGTGTTATTTGACACGGGTGGTTGTGGAGCAAGTCCCATGGGTGTTTTTGAGAGTGTTGGTGGTTGTGCGTTGAGTCCTCACCTCAGAGCTCCCTATCATTAACTACATCTCCTTCCTTTCCTCCTTCTATCTGTGCTTCTCCTTTCTGTTTCCCGCTCGTGTTCCCTCCCTCTGTTTCTCCATTCTTCACCATCAACCTCCTATTCTTCATTTACATATGTCATTCCCAGACATTTCTCCTTATAGAGAGCACATAAAGAAGATGTACAGCCCTGTTGTAAATCACACCAACCCAATCTTCTCTGAAATGAGATGAGACAAAGAGGAGCCTGGCTTGATTCAGGGCTGATTCACGTATATGCAAAAGGGCTGGTCTTCTTCAAGCAAGTCCATCAAGACCTTGTCGTTCTGAAATGTAGCTATGTGGGAACTTGTGTTGTATAAACCTTACAGCAAGATTAACTCAAGGCCTTGTGTTTGAGTTGTACATTATGAGACAGCAGGATTGAATTAAAGAAAATAACCATAAGGAAATGGAGTGATGAATGCACATGAGCATACCAGTCACAACATTTATTTTCCAGATTCTCGTTAGGATTCAGTATTAGGCTGTAGTGCTTACTTGGAACATAAACAGAAACAGCGAATACAAATGAATGAATCTTACTGAAACAATTTAAGTACAAATGTAAATCTGACTGGTTTCGTTAATAACAATACATGGAAACAACCAATTTGGTGTACTTTAATTTACACAGACACACACACACAAACTGAATTGTACAACACAAGTGGAGACATTTGTCTGTAAATGTAATTAATTCCTTTTTTCTGCTCTCGCTAGTGTCTGTTACCAGCTGCTAAGGTGGTTTCATGGGCCACTTTAAGGTCGCTGATTCAAGGTGTTTCAAGGTGTTTTGATTTGTTTTAAATTCAAAGGTCACAGATTTTACGGTTGAAAGAGAACGATTTCATCAAAGAGTCTGTCAGCATGAATGTAGTGTATTTTTTCAGCCTTTGTGTCTATGATGAATGTAGTGACAATTTCTTGTTTTCTTTCTCAACATTTTCTACTGTAAATACAGAAAAAAAAGAAGTTTCTGCCCAGTTTTTGCATTGCATATTCGTGCAAAACAGTTTATTGGTTACAGTCATGACATTTCTACTTACTTTTCTGGCCTCTCTCTTGCTATAAAAAAAAAAATCTGAAACAGATATTAAATGCATAATCATATATTTTTGTTACAGGAAAAGGAATAAAGGGAAAAAAAGATAATTATTTCTCCCAAATCATTGTTCATTTCCATAGCTGGACCAGACGAGCCACAGGTGTAACCTGTCATTCAGCAAACCAGTGCTAAACCTCACTTTTAATTCTAGTAAATTCTCGGACTTTCATGATTTACTTTCATCTGGTCAAGAGACGGTAAATGTATTTTAGTCATCGTAGGAATTTATTCATCTGCACTGCAAAACAAAGTATGATGCAAAGCAATCAATTTATTTTATTTCATTTTATTTTTTGCTGTATTTATTAGTGGCTCAGTTTGTCAATTTAAAGTAAGCCAAATTTAGCCATTTTCCCTAGGTGTACAAGTTAACCACCCGAAGACTTTAGCAATATTGTCAGTTTGATACAAATCACGTAATTACGTTCCACAGCACATATAAGTTATCACAAACTGACACCATCAATGCTTCTCCACTGCAAATGGATTTTTCCATGATTGCCCAGAGGACAGCTGAAGATAACCTCAGTCTCAACCTCATTTCAACCTAAAGATGATGAGCTCTATTTTGGTTGGCCTGATTAGCAGTTTGCGTTTATCTTGGGCTCCCATGTCCTAATCTGATATCTAGGGCTGTGTCTGTGTGCGTGTGTGCGTGTGTGTGTGTGTGTGTGTGTGTGTGTGTGTGTGTGTGTGTGTGTGTGTGTGTGTGTGTGCGTGTGTGTGTGTGTGTGTGTGTGGGTGAGCTCAGGTCTGTTTGGACTCCCTGATGATAGCTTTATATAATGTGTTTTAAACCATCTTCAATGTGTATGTGCAGGAACATGTTTGTGCATTTGTGTGCTTCTGCATGGAAATTATTTATGCCACTTGTGTATAAGCTGAGAAGAAGGCCAGTATCAGATGGAGGGAAAATATCTTCTCTCTCTCTCTCTCCCCCCCCCCCCCCCTCTCTCTCTCTCTCTCTCTCTCCCCCTCTATCTCTCTCTCTCTCTATCTCTATCTCTATCTCTATCTCTATCTATCTCTCTCTATCTCTCTCTCTCTCTCTCTCTCTCTCTATCTCTCTCTATCTCTCTCTCTCTCTCTCTCTCTCTCTCTCTCTCTCTCTCTCTCTCTCTCTATCTATCTCTCTCTATCTCTCTCTCTATCTCTCTCTATCTCTATCTCTCTGGGTCAGTTGAGGCCAGTGTAATTATTGCTCGAGTCAGATTTTTCATTATAAGCGCTTATGTCATTGACGGGAAGTAACAAATTGAAGAAGTGGGGTGCACAGTCACCACTGCCATCCTTAATTACAGCAGCAACAACAAATCCACTATCCTATGTTTTTTTAATTAAAAATATCCTTAATACAAATTTTTTTATTTTTTTATTTTTTTTAATAATACGGTTTTCTTAAATAGAAATTGAGTTAGGTCCTTACTCATAGTCATAGATTATTGTAACATTAGATAATTAGTCTAAAATTATCTAATTATCCTCTACAAGTCATTTCTATTTAATAATAAAATAAAGATGTAGTGTCAGCATTTTTTTTTTTTTTTTATGGCTACTGTAGTCGTCATATACTCCCAAACTTGTTAAACAAAAATGTTTGCTGTTGTTTCCACGTGTATGGTACTGGGGTACTGTACCTGTAGATGCATTTGACAGAACCACCAAACCACATGCTCAATTTAAAAGCTTCTAACTTCGAAAGGCCATTTACTGACCAACATTTGTTACAAAACAGACTTTTCAGATAACTGTTGCATAGGATAATGCCTTAATGAAAAATTATTGAAGTAACATATGTGAATGTGAATGATTTTTTTTTTCCTGATGCGCATGTTAACTCTACATATAGAGGAACTTGGTTAGATATTTCAGGATAGACAGAAGGACACCAAGGGTCCAGGAAAAGTAGCATCACTGTTCAAGCTGAGTGTTATCCTACAGGTTGTAGGGGTCTGTTATCTCTGATTAACATTTCTCACATTGTGTTGTGGGAGCAGTAGTTTGAGCTGGTCTGGAGATGAAGATCAACAAATGAGCATGAACAAATCACGATGCTGGTAAGAGAGGGAAATATAACAGAGATCAGAAAGAGATTCAGGGTCTGAGAGGGAGATCAACAGAGAGAAGGAAAGAGGGAAAATGGAATTGCCGATCGAGCTCAGGGTGGTCTAGCTCTTTGCTGGCAGCTTTTCATGATGCAGCAGTATCAAGAGTCAAACTTTTCACCTCTAGCTGTAGGAAGAAAGTAAAGTAGGAAGGTAATTTTGGGGGGGGGCAGGTTTTCAATGAGAGAAATTGTAAAAGAGGGTAAGGGGCAAAAAAACGGAAGGGTTTTAAGTCATGAGGTCTACGGAAGGAAGATGGAAGAGAGCAAAGAGCAGAAAGGAAGGGGATTTGAGAGCTATACCACTAGCTGCACTGCATAATGCATGGGGTGTGATTTGGTGCATGTAAACGGTCTGTGAATCTTTTATAAGATCAGGTTGACCAAGTGATATCATGTGGGAGAAATAAAAACTGGTCAAAGTGGACAGAGCAGAAGACAGGCATGGCTGTGGAGGTAAAAGCCTGGGAAAAGGACATGATTTTTTTTTTTTTTTTTTATGTGTGTGATGGTGCATTTGTTTGTTTATTTGTGGTGGTGAGGAGGAAGGAGAGAAAGAGAGGTCTGAGATGGTGTGGTTAAGCTCTCTGTGTGGATGGAGGCACTCGCTATCTCCAGCAAAAACAGGTCTTTTCACAGCACAGCAAGCAAGTGAATTGGGGGATTATACAAAGCCATCTACAGAGCCAGCTTCCACTTCAAAGAAATTACGGCTTTTAAAAGTTTCATAAAGATGCCTCAGTAGATTGTGTGAAGGACAGGCAGATAGGGTTGATAGCTCTGGAATTGGAGAACCTGCAGAGTGTGTTTTTGTGCTTTTTACTTTTTCCTAAAATCACTTAATATACAAACAAACCAGGTTAATGCGCCAGGGTCAAACAGAAATCAAAATCATTAATCACATAAATTTTGGTCTTTATTTCAAATCTCTCACTTTTGTTGCCTGTCCCTCTTTCCATCAGTCTTCAACCACGGCACAGCTGTAAGACCTAGCTCCCTCGTCTGCTTTTAAGGTGTGAATGGAATTGACTAACTCAGCGGCATAATTTTGGATCTTCAAACCTCTTTAATTATTCAAATCCTGCTTTTCCTTGATATGGACAGATATTTTGCCTGAAAAGATATTTAACACAGTTGTGCATTGCCAGCTGTGTTCAAAGACCATAATGGGCCTTGACCTTTTTGAAAGAGCTTGATCACTTTATTAGTAGTAGAGACAAAAAAAAGCAGGCACAGAAAGTAAAGGGCTGAGCAAGGAAGTTGTGACAAGGCAACCACTGCATTCTTCTTTGCTTTATGAAAAATTAAAATGCCTTTTCATATTGTGGCATTATAACCAGTGAGTTTGGAAATTGTTTAACTTTGAAATTGCAGTGTACCTTTTTAAAAACTGCTACCAAGATGAAGACGCTTCACTTTTTGACAAGTAAAGGGATCAGCCTTGGTTTTCTTTCATCACAATTTCAAACCTCATTACTCATCAGCTGCAGAGAAGTAGAGCTCAGCAGTTTTTCCTCAAAGCTGCAGAAGTCTGTGGTTCAACGAATCCTCACAGAAAGAATAGAGAGCTCACCTGTGATATATCTTATTATATTGTTGGTTTTGTTAATTATTAAGCACATTAATCATACCTTTCACCTAAGATGCCAACACTCAAATACTAACTCATTCTTAACCTTGCATGAATCCTTTCTGCTTCATACAGTGTGTAATATTACTATAGACACATAATTTAATAGTGCAGAGGCAGGGCACGGGATTACAGTGTGTTGACACAAGGACTTGCACAAAATGATGCAGTTAAAGAAATGTGCTCAACCCTCAAAGGTGCGGTATATTTACCAAATGAGATTCTCAGAATCCTTTTTTAATAAAGCATATTATTTAGTCTAAAGAATCGACCCACTGATAATAGTCCTTCTTCATGCAGCCCCCATTTTGTCATTACTTACTGTGATTTGCAATTTTAGACGAGGATTTAATGATATTTATGACATCAATGGGAGCTTCAGATGATATTCACGCTCTCTCTGTCTTATCCTAAACTGTTGTGAAATCAATTTTGCATCAAGCCTGCTTGTAATTTAAAGGTTTTCATATCAAAGCCTTGAAACTCTAAGGGAAATATCTTGGGTTGGGAAACTGAATGAATCATGCTCTCCTCTGCCGCAGTGGTTCCCCTGAGTAAGTAAGGCACTTAACCCTCTGCAGCTCCGGCGGAGCAGCTCAGTGGGTCACAGTAGAAGATTGTGGGTTTATTCCCAAGTTTGAATGTTTGTAACTTTAACTGACCCTGAAGGGGAAGCAGCTGCAGAAGATCAGTTTCCTCAACAGAACATTCAGGGAAGAACAAATAAAGTTTTAGCTGCTGAAAAAAAACATTTTAATTTGCAGCTCCCTCTGGGGTCAGGTAGTATAGCACTGTATACCACTTCATGGTGACTTCGCATATGTTAATTGCTTCTTTATAAAAACTGCTCTACAGCCACTGTGAGTGAGACTGTTATAATCCATTAGAGGAGCTATGCAACAGTGCGTATTAACACAGATATGGATGAAGTAAGCATTAATACACAAAGGACTGAACACATAAAGGAGGTCTTTCTTGAGTTAAGTCTGCTAAAGACATTAAATGCACTTTAGCCTTGTGGTGGACAATGTTTTAATTAATCAAGAAAAACACAAGCAAATGCACAGACACTGTTTTTGTCTATTGCCTGAACTGCTTGGAAAATGAGGCATAGTGCAAAGAAGGACTAAGAAAACACAGCGCAACCGGGCGATCATACTTTGCATGATTTTAGCAGAAATAGGTCAGGTAGGAATAAGATGGTAAAGAATGCATGATCAGTCTACAATGAAGCCCAAGTCAATTCACCGTTCTCCCCCACACTTATTCTCTCTGTAATCACCTCAGGTGAAGCAGCTGTAGCTAGCTGTGGGGAGGTTTTTTCATTGTTTTCTCTAGAGAGACTATTGGACATGAAACCACTCATATGCCTCAGTACCTTAGAAACGAACCAATTTGTTCATGACTGACATGTTGTACACCAGACATTTTAGCATCTTAGTTTTTTTAGTCCTGTCACAGACATCTTCATGGTAATGACATGGAGAAAGATGTGGTTTATTTTGTAGTTCTACAGGTGTAATTGTCTTGGCTTGATTCATTCATTTCATTGTTTTCCTCTGTTGTGTCAAACCAGACTGTTACTCCATCAAGCTTAATGTTCCATAGAGTATTTATGGAATAAGGAGAACTGTACTGTATGTTGTGTAATTTGTTAGACTGTCTCTTGCGTCTACTGTATATTTAGGTGCACATGGTGTGTAGGTTTAAGTGTGCATATGTCTGTATTGTACAGATCCCAGATGTCTGTTTCCTTAGAGCAAAAAGAAAAAGGAAAGAAATGATGAATGGAAATACAGATGCAGATTTTATTAGATAGCTAGGAAATTTACACTGCAAGCCAAAATTTAGGCCATAGTTTTAGAGACAGTTTTTATCTGGTTTTAGTGATCAACCCAAACAAAAGAATTATTGCACAGTTGTATATGTATATATGTATATACAGTATGTATATCTGTATATCGCAAAATGTATTATAAATTCTTATCTTGAAGTTTGCTCATGTGCAAAACTGATGTACATTTAAATGTGCATTAAAAGAAACCAAACTCATCAGTGAGTGGTTTTATCCGGCCAGCCCAACATTGCTGAGAGATTCATGTCTCGCAGCACTAATAACCAAAGGGTGCATGCTGTGCAGGATGTGTGTGAGAAGGATAGACATTACATGGTAACAGAACTTGCGCTTATCGTCTACAGTGAGGATGACAGAATGGTGATGTGGATGTTACACATAGAGTCTAATACTTAACATAGGCATTTATGTTTTACTTGTTTAACCATTAAATATATCAATCATGCATGAAATGTAAACAAGATGGAGAAACTGCAGTGTATATCATGGCTGAGTCACTGGATGTATTTTTAGAAACTAGCGAGACAAAGAGAAAACGCCAACAAAATGCTGCTTCAACACTTTTATCTCACAAGGATTTTTCAGATGACTACTTTTGTCTCTTTACATCTCTTTCTACAGCTAAAAACAGACTGGAAATTGAAGCAACACACTCTAATGAATTTGATGTTTTTTTAAAATACATTAAATCAGGTCTGATCTGAGTCACACATATGAATCACAGACAACAGAGTTTATTTTTATTGATTTAATTGACACACTTATTTAATTATTTAGTTTCCAAGGGGGAAAAAACAGCAATAGATGTCAGTATCTTTTATTAATGGTACAAGTCACAAACATGACTTTGTTGAATAACTTTTGTTGACAGTAAGTCCCGAACCCCTTCAGAAAGTTATGCATGCTAGGGGAATCATTGTGTACCTTGTGAAATGATGCATATAACAATGCTCAATTCTTAGTATGTTTTTGTGAATTATGCAGTATGAGTGATACACCAAGTCTCAGTAATTTCCTGAAAACATGTTTGTTCCCTGACCCTTTCTTGTCTTACTATGTTAGTCCATGATATTTCCTCATTTGGTTGTTAGTTATATAATGTTCATGTTGAAGATGTAAATTATTCAAATATAATAACAATAATTAATATAATGCCTGTATCGTTGTATTATCGGAAGAGTGCGACCTCAGTTGTTTTATTCCACCTTACTCACAGAAGCCTCCTGGTGATTGCTACTGCACACAACAACATCCATTGCAATTAAAATGCTTGAAGCGCAGTTGCGCTTGCGGCCATGGTGGTAATGTCACACAAGAAGCAAAATAAATGAATAGGTAAATTAAAACAGTTCATATAACTTCACATTTTGTACAGGTGAGCGTGCACCTTAGCCAACTGAAACCATCAAAGTTGTTCTTAATGCTTGTGTTCAAAATAATGGATGGTGTGCAGGCAGAAACACATGAACAATATCATGCCAAAATAAATATCAAAACTTCTCTGCATTAACACAATTTCAACTGCAGTATTCAACCCACATCTGCACAACTGGGTTCATTTGCCTCCAACTATACGGAACTATAGACTTTGTGCTGGTTCAAAGTTAGAGGCCAGTGTGTCCAGATGTAAAAATAAATTGTACTGTGTTCTGATATTGTTAAAGACACAGAGTTTTAAAGACAAACATACAAACAAAATTATAATGAAAGCACATTCTTTTGCTTCTGGCTTTTTTTCACTGGTAGATTTGGGACACGAACAGTGTATACATTTTACAACTCTGCACATTTTTTAATTGATTTAATTATAGTGAAAAATAATTGTATAAGTGTGCATGTGTGCTGGAGTGCATGCATTCTTCATTTTCGATTGAAATATGGAGGGAGGGAAGAGGTTCAAGGTTGAGTTAGAAAATGAGAGCTTCAGAGGAGTGGGAGGACAAAACTAGGTCTAGAGTGAAGGGAGTGAGACAACAGAGAGAATGGGAGGTACAGACAAATAACAGGGATGTCTGTAATACACACACACAAGAAAACCAAACAGGATTGAATGGCAAGTAGTAAAACAGAGAGAGGGCTTTGGACAGAGAAATTGAAAGTGAAGATTTGGAGGATGGATCAAACAAAACAAAGAGGGGAAGTGAGTGATTCTGTGCAGTGGTGAAGTGCTGACGTATGGATTGAACAAAGAGATGAAGTCTGAACAAATCAAGTAGGCAGGGAATAGGGAGGTAGGGGGTGTAAGAGTTCCGCAGCAAGGGGCCATGTCATTGACAGAATGACAAAGAAGTTTTGGTCTCGACCACCTCACCCTCCCCCAATTTTTTTTGATTTTTGCTCTCTCCTGCTTCTATTTTCTCTCTTCCCCTGCGGACCAAGCAAAGAAAAGTGATGCCTTGGACATGTTCTGTGTTCTGTGTTCAATAGAACCTTTTACAAATATCTGGGGACTGGTCAAAAAAAACGCAATCCTGTCTTGCATTTCTGGCATCTCTCTAATGTATTGATATTATATAATTATATATGCTGTTTGACAAAAGCTTTTATCCACAGAACCCAGTGGTGATACACCAGACACTCTTTAGGGAAAGAAAAGAGCAGGCGATGCTCACACAGATACACACAAGAAGGTTTGGAGCTGCTACAGAAAAGCAAAAATCTGCATTCAGTTGTCTGTCTACCAGGCACAAATCCGCTGTATCATCTAACAGATAGGGGATCGGTGTGTGTGATATGCTAAAAGCAAAAAGTATAGGAACAAAATATACTGGAACAACCCGAGTCAGGAACCGTTAGTTTGAACATTAATATGGGCAAGGTGAAGGATTTAAGTAACTGTAAATGTGATCGGATTGTTTCAGTTACATACTCTTTTTTTTAATGTGTGGCATTTCTTTTTCTTACTAAAGAAATAAATAAAAAAGAAATCATAGAGCAGGAGCCTTGTGGGTGATGAACAGCTTGTTGATGAGTCACAGACAGTGGATGGCAAGGACTGTCCAAGCCACCAGACAGTCTGCAAAGAGGCAAAAAAATTGCAGTGTGAAATGCTATTACTTCTTGTCAAGCCTTGTCATATGTAGGCTATAGTAACAAGAGGATGCTCACATGGTTAGTATACTTGTCAAGGGCAACATTAGGCTTCGATGGCTTATGTTGGACAGACTCAAACTCATTCATTCAGTCTGTTTTTTTTCTTGTTAGCTTAGTTTAGTGTCTCGCTTTGTTTGAAAATTAAGGTTTCTGTTAAAGCCTCTCCTTCCATTTATCTTACTCACTTTGATTATTGGCCAACCCATTTTGTACCATTAATATTTTAAGGATGTTGCCTTTCAAACTATGTTCCTGTTATCTGTTCTCTCTCACAGTCTTTTCGCGTGCTCTAACCTGAGGTGCAATATCTAGCACAGTAGTTTATCAGGTTGGCCATAGCCCGTGAAGCCGCCATTACCATAACCATTACTCTATAACCATACAGTATCTGCTATGAACATTATCACAGCTACTAGTACTGAACCTCTAAGTGCTGTCATACTAGGTTCTTGGCGGATCGTCCTACAAGGATGACACGCTAACATATGCTAATTGTAAGTCAGCTTTTGCAGTTAATTATGTTGGTTGAATATTCAATGTTTATGTCTGCTATTTGTATATAATGTCAAATGGATCTATAAATAATTTATTTAGGTATGAATGAGCAATGACATCCTTGTGCTTTTACAAGTGACACATTGACATCCAAAAACACGTGTACACACACACACATGTGCACACACACCATAAAATGGGCTGGTAGTTTCAAGGACAAGCAGTAATGGAAACAATAACTAATACCATTTACTTACACTACAGCCTGTCAACCCGCCCTCTGTCTCCCTTAATATGGTATTACCTGGCCAATGGCGTGTATAGCTGACCACATGTATATTGGCTGGTGTAGGTGAGTTAGCGTGCAAGTCACTCTGTGTAAATGTCAGGGCGTGTACTTATACTCACGGCTGTATGTACAGCATTTATATGTCAAAAGTTGTGATCTCACGCCTAGCTGTAACTCACATAGCCCGAACACAACCGGTCGCTTCCAATGAAGTGTGCCTGCTGTTCCCTAGTAAGTAATGACAACATAAAGCAAATTTACGGCCATGCCACTCACACGAACGGAAAGACGAGCATGCACAGACACAGATGTGCTGAGATATATGTCGCCGTGCTAAACATTGATCGTTTTCAGCTGTGTTTTGTCCAAGAGTAAGTAGAATAGATGGGGGCAAAGACAGTCGGAGCCTAATACAGAGACGGAGAGCAGGAAAGAGTTACAGAGAAGAGGTTGATGGACCGGGGGGAGAGAGAGAGGGAGAGAGAGAGAGAGAGAGAGAGGACAGCACAAAAGCCGAAAGTACAGGAGGAGAGAAAAAAAAAAGTGAGACAGAGCAAGGCCCGCTGCCTATCTAGCCTTGCTCCATGAAGTTAATAAACTGCCCAAGAGCAAAGCATCATGGTCATCAATCATTCCAAAATGGGAAGTGGGCGAGGTGGAGGGAGGAGGGGGAGCAGAGTGGGACAGAGGGGAATGGGTCAAGGTCTAGAGGAGGAGAGGATGAATTGAGAGAGACAAAATGGACAGTGGATGTAAAGGAGAGGTAGTGAATGGCCCAGATATTTGCTGACCTTGTTCTCATTCTCCACTCTGCTGGGTGCCTCTTAGATGTCGGAGGAAGTGAGGGACTGGAAGAGACAGAAAGAGGGAGAAAGTGGATAAAGAAAAGTGTGAGATACTAAAAATGGCTGGGATGGGGAGAATAAGAGTGTGCTAGATTAAAGGCAAGCATGTCAATGTGAAAGACTTTCATTTCCCTCCGTCTCTACCTTTAACAGCCACCAGAGAGAGCCTAGAAAACTTTGATTCCCACATTTAGACATTGACTCACATTGGCCTCATTACCAACACAGCTCTCTCAACTTCTCGTCTAAGACAAACTCTGTATGTTTGTGTGTTGATGTGTGAGTGCACATGCCCTGCTGTGTTCCTTGCACTGTCTTTGTGTTCACCTCCCTGACACAGATTAATTGGCTTCTATAAATCTAGGTGGAGTACCAGTTGTCTATGTAATGAGCAGCGTGGAGTGAATAGGCGGAAAATTAGCATTAAATTGCACATCATGCTCTGGGTCTCAGAGTATGGCAGCTCACCTCATTTTCTGAATAAGAACAGCATGAGGCACAGATGTTTCATCTCGTTTTGGAAAATATTTCTAATTCCTCTCTTGTTATTAATAACAAAGGCCTTCTAACAACCTTGACTGAACTCCCCGTGGTGTGTTATTAGCAAAGAACACAATTCAGTCATTGACATGCTAGTCAAATATTCTTGCTATTAGATTAGCTGCAGTTTTTCCAGACTTGAATTTCATGATGTCTTTCAATAAGTACACAGAGGACACATGATTATTTACTTTTTTGCATTCTTCATGCATCTGTTTTAGCATTTGTTTGTATTTTCTAGAAGTAAAGGATATTGAATGGACCACTCTTTAAATATATTTATTACTTTATTAATTTATTCACTGGATTTCTCAAATAAAGACCATTTAGATACTTGGTACGATCTTTTGGAAGAATTGATGTGCTATGCTCCCCATTCAGTTCTCATTCATTCAGTCAGTTTAATCTAGACTGACACTGGTCTGCTGTAACCTCAGTGCCTCTCTTTGATGCTGAGTACCAAATAATGATGGGCTGGCTCACTGCTATATTTGGCACATGACACAGCTGGATACCCCTAACTTCCTGCACATCAGAATGGACAGGCAAATCAAAGGTCACCCCCAGAAAATGAACAGAAACAAAATGCATCTGTTTTTGACACACACAGGGAATATATTTTTTAACACGTTATTCACACATTCTTTCTTATTGGCAGGTTTTGGACCGGTTGTTTTAAAATGCAGGCATTTGTGCACGGTGGTGGTGAGAAATTGGCTGAGGGGAGAGTGGAAAACAAAACAATTTCATTAGTGTTCCTCTTCTGAAGTGATGCCACTAGTTTACTTAGATTGCTTCTCATGGAGTTCTGCTCTTTACAGCTCCTCTCACCAGCTTGCGGCCACCAGCCTACGTCATGGAGACAATGAATTAATCACAAACTGACTCCTCTCCTTATCTTCAGTCAAAAAAAAAAATTCCCTCATCATCTACATGTCAGACTTGAGCCTTTCATTTTCTGAATCCTCCCAGATTTTTTTTCCATGACACAGGAGAAGAGAGAGGTTATTAATAAATGTATGAAATGGTGCAGAACTATCTCTCACTGCTACTCTTCCTGTCTCTCTCTTCCTATTCCATTTTGTCCAATGCTCTATCAGGGCTCTGGTGTTACCCTCACGGGACTAGTTTCTCCCTGCTGGTTCATTACAGTGCAGGTTGGTGGAAACAAGGAAGCCATTATGGCTCAAATGCTAGAGATGGAGCCAGGGAGATGGGCCATTGACTCACCAGGAGATTATTTTAAATGTGTCTGTTCTCTAGGGAATACTTTTAGGGCAGTTTAAGAGTCTGTGTACCTGTGTCTTAGAGAGTTGTTTGTGTATGTCTAATAGACCGTAGGTATATATGCATTCATACCTTTTGCTTTACAGCCATTTCTGTGTTTATCTATCGTAACAAACTCCTGCCATAATAAGATCTCACCAATGCCAGTTGGGTCTCTTTTATGCGTGTGTGAGCTTCTGTGCTTATGACGTGTGTACACTGGTGTATGAAACACCATGCATGTTACTTCCTCTGTCTGCAGATGCTGTATGAGATTGGACAAGCCCAGTCAAAGCCATGCGGGATAAATTTAGCTCGTGCTAACACCCTTGGAGGCCTCTTAATAATTGAGAAGGCATCTGCTCCAATTAATATGGCCCTCTAAATGGAATCCCTATTTAAATTTTCTCTAACTGGGTCAGTCTCTTTCTTACTCTTCTTCTCCCTCTCTCTCTCCCTCTCTCTCTGTGGTGCAGTAAGGAAGAAAATGAGCTGCCTTCTACTTTTAAATGGTTTTTAGGGTTTCTGAAACATCATCTGGGATGTTTTGCCTGAGGTCTCCCAAGCGTGTACACACACACACACACACACACACACACACACACACACACACACACACACACATTGAAATAAAGTTTTGACTGGTTTTTCATGTAGCCCTCTTTTGAATGAGAGGGAAGAGGAATTGGGAACTTCTTTGAACTTGATTTGGTTGACAGATTTAGCCTATTAAATCAAAAACTGGCGGGAGGTGTTAGCAGTTACATAGCTGGTCTCCTTAATTTTGATTAGTTACACATTTAGCCCATAAGAGCTCAAATAGGATGAAAACATTGATTCTTCGATTAAAATCTTTTATCTGTTATTTAGGCTTAAATGATATTCAGTTTGAATATCATTTATATCAGATATTCAGTTTGAATATCATTTAAGTACTGTACTTGTACTTGATGTAGATGCGTGATCAAACATGAAGTGATTATCAGTATAGATTCTAAGTAATCACAAGCAGATGAGATTTTTCATAGATTGCATACAGTGTTCAATTGGATCATAGATGAAAAAATATATATATAACGATATCATCGCAAATGACAGTAGTGAGCTAGTACTAAGCATGGTTCACATATTCTCTTTTATTGTCTTGATCCTGTTTAGACAGATTTTTTTCTAAATTCAAATCTAAGTTTATGATTTGTCCAAAGTTTGATCATCAAATGTCTGATTACTCACAGTTGCAGTAATAGAGTTTGACAAGTCATGTCCTTGTGCATTACACCAGCTAATTAGAACTCTGTTTTATCTCAGTCTGTCGTTAGATGAGCTGGTCTTGCCCTCTCAGTGACTCTCTTCCCTCTCTACTTTCCAGTGTGGTTTAGCACACTCACTAATTATGGCATCCAGCTTCACCTCTTTTATTTACAGCCACCACATGAATTCACAACTGTCGTGTAATTCCCGAAGGATTTCCTGAATTTGGGCTATCCCCTCCTGACTCACACACACTGTTTTGTCTGTCTGTCTCTACGCTTTAGCTTTCATCCATGTGTCTTTCACTTTCTTTCTGTTTTTCTATCAATCTTCATGTCCGTTTCAATCTCTTTCTTTGTGTTTGGCAATCTGTGACTTGAATCTGTTTGTCAGCAGCAGGAATCCTGGGTGCGTGATTGCTCGTGTATAAATGTTTGTTTGTTTGTGTGTGTGTGTGTGTGTGTGTGTGTGTGTGTGTGTGTGTGTGTGTGTGTGTGTGTGTGTGTGTGTGTGAGTGAGAGAGAGAATGAGTGAGTATACATATGTGTGTGTGCTTGTGCTTGAGGGTGGGTGTAATGCTAAAAATAGCTCTGTGGGCCATAGCGACAGGGAGATCCAGTGTGCAGCTGGAAGCTGACTCATAGGCCTGGACACTTTACTAGATGGATAACACACTGCTCCTTCAACCTGCCACACTACACCCCCCCCCCCCATCTCATTCCCTTTGCCCCTGCTGTTTTTACTGTCTCACTCTTCAAGGATCTCACTGATACCCCTGTGGAAACCTTTTTTATCCACTATCTCCCTCAGCCGACAGTCTCATGTTTCAGTCCCCATGCTGCATAACTCTGTTTTCATTTTAGCTTTGCACTTATAGTTACTTAAGACCCACTTTAACCCAACCCTCATTATTCCTTCAATTTCACCCGTGCCATCAGTTTATCTCTCCCTGATCCAAATGTACTGTCACACTCATAAACACTCACACATGCACATGTTAGGGTACTCAAGGAGGATAAATACTGAATATGTACAAAGACTCTTTATATAATTTTCTGCAGGATTATTTGGAAAGAAAACATATCACAATACATTGTTGTCAAGTATGAGTTTGTGAATGGAGAAATGTTGATATAGGAGACTTGAAAGAAGAAGAGGGTTTGGGATAGCAAGAGAAGGAGAAATGCAAAGGTGAAGACAGGGTTAGCTAAAGAGAGGGAGTGAAGTGAAAGAGAGTGGAAGAATGTCGAAGGTTGGAAAAAAACAGAGTGAAGGAGCGAGCAGAGTATGTGTCTGACATGAATCTGTCTGCTTATGTCATGCTGGGTCTGGTCTCTTTTCACCACACCTATGCCTCGGTGATGCAAATCGAAGAAGAAGTCTTTATCTGAATTTAGCATTCACTCCACCTGCATCTCAGCAAAGTTCTTTCTCATCCTCATGTTAAAAATGAGACGGACGAGGACAGTGCGAGAGGAGAGCAAACTAGACACAGAGGGAAAGAAACAGAGATTGAGAGGAGAAAACTGGCAGACGGAGAGAGTGTATGAGTTAGTAGGGGGTAAAATCAGGACTAAGGAAAAAAAAGAACTGACTGAGATGGAGGGGAAAAGGGAAAAGTAAAAGAGAGCAGTGTTATGAGGAGTTCACTCGATTGTGGAAAACCAAAGATCCTGAAAACCAGAAATCTACATTGTGAAACTTTGCCAGCACACTTGGCAGTAATATCTCAAACCCAGTCTACTTCTGCTCTAGGTAATGTACTTCAAAGTTATTCTAAATGAGAGCAGCAGCTACTGTAGATCGCGAAGCAGTTGCCCACAGTCATTGGTTACATTTTCATAGGTCAGCACACAAGAGATTTGAACCTCAACAAACTCTTGGACTTTTGCTGCAGCACTTTTCACATACATTGGCACAGTAAGCAACAGGAGTCAAAATAATCAAACAAAAAAAGCTCCATCCAAAGAATTCACATCATAACTTTTTCATAGAAAAATATAAACCTTTCATTTTTAGCAATGTTGCAGTGAAACAAGACTTAAGACATTTCAGAACAGCCCATTCTGAGCTGTAGTGTGTTGGATTCTAGCAAATATTTCCCTGGTGCACACCGAGTGCTAATACAATAACCTGATGCACACCAAGTGATAATAGAATAAAAACAGTACATTTTTTTCAATACACAGTCATCAGTAACCACCAGGTAGCACACACTTATTAAACATTGAATGTGATCCAAAGTCCACCAGACTGCAGTTGTGAATTCTACCCTTGTGTTTAGAGTGCTGCCATTGTGGCACTTCAACACATTGAGCTTTGATTTTAATATAAACGTTGCATGTTGTTTGGGTTCTTTTGGGGAAAGGCTGTGATACTAGTGTGAGCGCTTCAAGGAATGGACATGATGTGTGGGTGCATATGCCTGTTTTCCAGACAAAGCTTGACTGCTTGTACCCCTGCTGGGCTTTAAAGAAGCCCCTGTGTAATGAGAACACTGCTTCCTTTGATACACACATACACACACATATATACATACATATAAGGAGGGGATCTTCTGAGAAACTATTTAGCGTATATGCAGTGTTCACATCACACACACACACACACACACACACACACACACACACACACACACACACACACACACACACACCCTCCCACACCTGCCTGCTCCCCTGATCATACAAACATGCATGTAGATTAACACTCATGACGACGTACTAGCTCTCACACAGCTCAGCACAATACACAACGCCATTCTCTACACACACACACACACACACAGCTCGATCATTAGAGCACTGGCACGAGCGCCTTCAGCCATTAAAATACACAGCTGAATAGAATACGGAGGGTGGCTGAGAATTAATGTGTGTTGCAGTTGTTCCAGAGCTGCTTAACACAAGTTTCTCACCTGCTCCTGTTCACAATAGAATGCGTATCAAAGCTGTGAAACTGCTGTAAACTCCCCCCCCCAAAAAAAAAGAAAACCCCAAAAACAGAAAAACAACCAAAAAAAACTGTGGTTCCAGCACAAGTTAGCTTGAAGTTTCATAGCAGTTCTTGAAACAGAAGCCAACTCCCACTCCACTAATAGTAAATGAACACAGCAGGAGTGTGTGATTTGTTATTCAAGATGCTGCCTTAATGATCGGCAGATTCACAGATCAGCCATGGAAATATAGTCATCCTCCTTCCATCCAAAATACATATCTTTCAGACATTTTAAATGGGCTTCAAGCCGTACAGTATGATTTTCTGTCTCCAGCGATGTGTCAATTACGTGCTTCTGCTCCAGGCTAAATCAACAGCAGCATAAACACACTCTTTACAGAGCTCTGATACAGTATGTAGCCTTGGTGCTGCTGCTTGTCAGACCCACTGTACATGTCCTGTATAGTATGCTGTGTGTATGTTCACAGCTGACGGGATGTGGTCTAGCTTTTGCTTTTGCTATCTTCTTTTTTCCGTAGGAGAATGTTTTTTTTTTTACCTGTTTGACACTTTAGGATTCAATGTGGCTGTTAAGCAAGACCAAAACTCTTTCAACATTTCCACTGCCTTTATGAATAATATAAGTAAATGAAAGGAATACAGTGAGACCCCTGCAGACTGTCCCATAGGTTATTAGACACCAAATTCATGTGCTGGTAGATGGTTAGCTTTGATGCTCCCTGCTTTAGTACAGGGGATCGATATTGAGATTAAACTATATATCCGTTGGGACTGTGGTTATCACACTTTTGCAATAGAGTTTAAATATTGTCTTCTTCTGGCCTTAGAGGCTGCCTTGCCAGTTACTGAAACAGTAACCCATTCACAGATATATATAATAGCTGATTGAAATAATAATAATAATGACTCCCTTTAGGCCATCATATCCAGGTTACAAATGATTTTTTCTCAGACTAAATCACCCAAAGGATTAGATTCAATATTGCATGATAACACTGATTCTCACACCCAAATTGTCTTCATATTATGGATGAAACACACAAAAATGTACAGCAGATGATTGTGTTGTTGCCCACCTCATTCTTCCAAACATACATATGGCAAAAGTATGCATATTGAATTTTCCTTTTTTTTTTTCTATAAGTGTACGTGCCATTAATTAAAAATGTCAGTCTTTGGATAGTGCTAGTTCTGTATTGTGATTTTAAATTTATTAAATAGGTATGGATGGTAAAGCGTTGGCATGGTGCATCAGTAAAACATTATCTATAGTTCTCCACTTTGTAGTGTGTTTTTTTTTTTGTGTGTGTGTGTGTCATTGCTGTTAGTAGCATTTTTGAGCCTGGTTAGTAATTTCTTCACTGTGACATTTTCGCAGTAGTTGAATCACTCACAGGTTACAGTTAGCCCTTAAGAAGAAATACATGGATCCCCTCCCCACTCATGTTCCCTCCAACAAATGTTCCCTTTAAGTGAGTGTCGAAGACATTTTCCCTGTTTACTCTCTTTCTCTCCAGGCTCTTATTTCCTGCTCTTACTCTGTCTTCTGTGGTTTCACCTTTTTATATTTCTCTTTTTCGTGTTTTGCCTTTTCTCCTCTGTTCTCTCCCTCCATATTCCCAATGCTTTTTGACTTGTGTGTTTTTAATAATCTCTCTGCCTCCCACTCTACTACTTCTCTCCATCACTTGGTCTTCAAAACAGGTTCTAGGAAGAGAAATGACTTAAAAAAAACAACTTTGCACTGTGATTTTCTTGCCCGTGTCGTGTGTTTCCTGGATTGTGAGTTGCAGTTTGTTGACCTTCAGGAAACCAATGGACAAATAAATCTCTCCTGGGCTATTGCCCTGTCTTTCCCCCTTTCTCATTCCCATCTCTCGTTTCTTTTTCTCTCTTGTCCTCTCATTCGATCTCCACTCTGCTTTTCCTTCTCCAAACTGCTTCCTAATCTGTTCCCTCCATGTCAGCCAGTGCTTTCTCACCATTGTGCATTATGAAGCAAGATCAAATCTGCTGTGCTAGACCTTCAGCCTCTAAAAAAACAAACTAATCTGTTGTTGGCAAGGAAGCGAGTTGGAAAATAAGGGAGAGGCACACTAACAGAGATGCTAAAACAAGAGACAGAAGGTTTGGATATTGAGAACTTGTTCCAATCTTACAGAAAATGGGAAACCATTTGGAAACGTGCTGCAAGCAAAGTAAATTATGCTAACCCAGTCCCAAAGTGTGGCCAAAAGGCATTTGTTGAGCTGTGAGCATTGTTCCAGCATACCATACTATTTGGAGAAACAGCGGGAAAAAACACTAATTGTATCAATACTGGCTGTCCATCAAAGGGCAAATCTCTGCACGGCAACTCTAGACAGTTAAAGAGGAAGTGCACCGCTTTCATCAGACAAAGGACAGAAAAATCTGACCGAAAACCATCATCCAGTGCAGCTTTGTTTTGCTTCTTCTTCGCCAAGAGCTCATGTAATGTTTGAGCAATGGAAAAGTTGGTGTTTGAGTAAGAAGTTAGAGTATCCTTTAGACATTTGAGACTTCATCCAACCTCAGGTATCGACTATTCTGTTGAACCTTAAACACACAAAATAAAAAATAGTTATGTCTCATTTTCTCTAATAGTGGCTATGTCCTGAGAGACCTAGAGTAGATAGACTTGCACACTTTACTGCTTACAATTTTTTAGTTATATATTTGATATTGATGCCTTGGTTTTCTAATCCTTCTAGTACTTTCTAATAGGAAATCCCTATATTTCATATAAGGAGCCAGAGAGAGAGAGAGAGAGAGAGAGAGAGAGCGAGGGTGGGTGGTTTTTGTGAGGGTGGAAATTGATTTTCTGCTATTATTGTTGTTTTTGTTGCACCTATTGTTCTGTCTTGTGAAGAAAATAAATTCCTAAAGCAAAACAAACCGGTCTATAAAATGAAATCTACAAAGTAACTGTGTGTGTGTGTGTGTGTGTGTGTGTGTGTGTGTGTGTGTGTGTGTGTGTGTGTGTGTGTGTGTGTGTGTGTGTGTGTGTGTATGTGTGTGTGTGTGTGTTTGTGTGTGTGTTTGTGTGTGTGTTTGTGTGTTTGTGTGTGTGTGTGTGTGTGAGACACTTACTAAGAGTAAGCCTGTCAGTCGGTAGACTGGCTTTATGATGTGTATGTGTATTTGTTTTGATTACTGGCTCTTGCACAATTTGTTTTCTGGAATGATAATGACACAGATTCACTGTATTGAGGATGTAGGAAGAAGGGAGAACTGAGGAGGAGAAAAGTGGGGGAAGGAGGGACATCATGCAGACTTGGTGAAAAAAGGAGGAGGAAGCCCCTGTTTAAAATGCAAGTTCTCATCTATTCTATCAAATTTACTGTAGTTTAACAGTGAACACAAGAAATTAATTTCTCAGGAGAGTGTTGTCTGATATAGATGTAAATAAAATTGGAAATACTGTTGGTTCAAACAGCTTTAAATATTTAATGTAGAGATCATAAGCTTCTTAAGGTAATTTCTAAGAAATTAAACAATGATGCACCTTGATGCAGCAACGTTCCTGGGGGTTGACAAGGTCGTGGGCTAAGTCCAGACCATCTGGGGCTGAGGTCCGAGTGTGTGCACACTGACTTTTTTTTTTTTTTTTGATGAGCCTTTGGTTCTCCAATGTAACAAATGGAAATGTGTTTCCTTGATAACCTGGCATCTCCTAAGCTTAAGTTGACTGAGGAATAACTGCTTGTATGATGGCATATTAGTCTCAAAATAGCTTGTAGGCTTTGGTGTTGGTTGTTTGCAAAAACAGCGGATTTAAGTTTTTACTGACCAGCTACAGTATAACCGTTTCAGAATCATCCATACAGTTTCAGAACTGTTATTTGATACATTATCTTACCCTGTAAGTACTGTATTTATTGACTCACTACATCCTTGGTTGCAATGGACAAAAGGCAAAACGAGTTTTTACTATACCTTAAGTCTAGTCTCTAAACTATCTTTACAGTGACATTTCAATCAATAGTTTAAAACTGTACATCTTAAAAATGGTATGGATTGCATTGTGGGACTGTAAGCAGAAAATCCCTGCAAAGGATACTGATTTTTCATTCCATAGGCGTTTTCCACAGCAGTATTTCAACTTGTCATAGTGGGAAGGACACAGGGGTTACTAATAACATTAAGGATCGCTTTTGATGTTGCCAGAGGTCATGTTTTCCTAAGACTGCAGCAGCAGCAGCAGATATTACAGGAGTTGGGATTTTCTTAGCTAACATGAGTCAATAAACCAGAGGTTTTCAAATCTCGGGGCACTGTTGTTACTGGGACTTTTGTTTATACCTTACCTTTTTTTTGTTGCTACTGCTGTCTAAACCTGATGGCCAAGCGGAAGTAGCATTGATTGCACACCGTGCCAGTAGGGTGCGTGCTGTCCATGGGAAAAGAAAGCTGCAGAGGACTGACTGAGCTTCTATACAAGAGGATGTTACCGAGTCCAGCCCACCTCCTCAGTCTCTACATCATACACAAGCAGCAGCAAGGGTTGGGGGTGGTCAGGAATTAAATTATTTCCCTTTTGTAATGATCATTGATTTGTTCCTCTCTCGGTAAGATTCGGGACTAGCCAAAAAACATTCCTGGCTAAAGCCCCAGAACCCAGATGTTGACGACAGCGATACCTTGATGGGATTGGTTGAATAGAAAGCAATCGTTGATCATTTATTTTACAGATCTGCAATATTCTGAATATTATATTGAAATTAGTGGCCTTTTCTGAAGTTTCAGTGTAATAGCTATAAATGTCAGCTCCAAGCTATATTTACTAGCTTGTTTTTAGAGAGCCTTGAACCACATCCCATGGTTTTTATCTCTGACTGGAGCTTGCTTAGGTGTTTCCAATTGACATAACTGTGGAATTTTGATCATGTGATATAAGTGGTCAAATATGGAGTGATTATAACCACTGTCAAAGTTGGTCTTTGGCATTGGATGTTAATGGCCTTTGATTTCTCTTCTGGTCAGTGACACTTTTACAGTTGCTGCTGTAATTCCTTTATGTCTGATGTCCATGAACAGCTAATGTGTTTTTCAGTTTTCATTTTACTCACATTAACAGGTTACTTTTACAATGATGATTTAGGATGTACCATCAGATATCTTAGGGTGTTTAAAGGTTTGTGGTAAGTGCTGACTTCTTGAGACTTGGAAATTCTGACTACATGATCTGACATACAACCCTGAGGCGATGATTCTAGTTAAATATGTTGACAGTGGTAACGGAGTGAGACTTTGTATGTAAAGTGTCAGGTTTTGATTTAGCATCAGAAAACAATAATATTAGACCTACCTATGTCTCACTATATTACTTTTCACACAAACGGAACCTTTCAAGTCTGTTTCATTGTGGCCAAAAACCAAACACGACGTTGGTCGTCTGAATTCCTTTTCTAAAATTCTCTCTCTAAAGGGCCAACATTAGATTTGAGTAAAACTGCAGGTCTTTTGCACATTGAATTGAGGTGTTCTTGTTGATGAAATTGCTCTTGGAAAGCGGGCTCCTAATCTTACTTGTGATAAAGAAAGGACTATCTTGTAGCATGGGAATGATGATTGGTCGCCTCTGGACTCCCAGGGATTGAAAAGAGAAGATATGGGGTATCCTTTGCTTAAGGGTTAAATTAGATGGCATGAGTCCAGACAGTTAATACTTAAAAGAGGGAGCAGTAGTACAAGGCAGTCTAAGATATTGAAGTGTGTCTGGCAATACACAACTGTAGTTGTATTGTCCAGCTCCAAGCTATTGATGTGTATTACTGTATTAATTTGAAGTAGGGTGGCATGGCAACAGGGAATATGTACTTTTTTCCCCCAATATATTTATTGTCATTTTCTTATCACATTCCATCCCAACAATACAACAGTTTGGGATAAAAAGTATAAACATTACACATACTCACACAAGCCACACAAACTCCTTTTAGGCAACATCTACATTTCCATCTTTTGTGATATTCATGTATGTTTCCCAGAGCTGTAGAATGTCTTTCTGCTTGTCCTTAGCAATGTAAGTTAGACTTTCCAGACCAACACAATCTGAAAGCTCCCTTATCCACATTCTCAATTATGGAGGATCCATACTCTTGCACAAAGTGTGATGGCTCTTCTGGCATCTTTTTTACTAGGTGTAAACTGTTCATTACCCCAAATAGGAGGAAACTGAGACAATGCAGGCATATCACCTATATGTTTGTGTGCCACATGCCAAACTGAAATTGAATTTTTAAGAAAAGGATTGAAAGTGCTACATATTAATGTCCTAGTAATAACTATCAGTTAATCTATAAATCTTTTCAACATTGCTTATTAACATTAGTATATGTTAATAAGACTACATAAGTGTTAATAATAGCATCAGAAACATGCTTATTGGTAGAGTATAAGCATTGTTAACAGTTAACTGGCTGCTAAAGAACATTAATAAAAGCCTTATGAGTATCTTATAATTGTTTATAATAGCATTACAAACACATCCATTGTATTTGAAAATATTATATTATCTGCATATAAAGAAATGTGGCGTTCTATCTCCCAATGCCCGATAATCCTGTATGTTCTCTTTCGGCCAGGGCTGGAGGTTCAGTTGCTAATGAATAGAAGTGGAGACAAAGGGCAGCCATGTCAGGTAGATCTCTGTATTATTAATTAGGATCTCAACAGTTGGATTTGTGTATAATAGTTGGATCCATTTGAGTAAAGTTTCCCCTATCCCAAATCTTGGGAGTACTTGAAAAAGGTAACGCCATGCTATCCTATCAGATGCTCGACATGCATCTACTGATTGCATTGCTGTGTGTTTTGCATTATGCTTCTCATGTAGTATATTATGTCATCACAGTTAGATAATATAATTTTTCAGGGTCTCTGTCATTATAAATTTTGGTCTCAACTTTTTAACTTTGGTTTTCTAATGTTCGTAATTCTTAGTTGTCCCATTTAGTTTTAGAGCTTGTGTAATTAATAATTTCTCCTCTGATACAGACTTTGTCAGACTGAGACAGACTGTTTGATTCAAATTTCCACAAATTTAACAAAGGCAGGACTTCCATCTTGAGCAATGTTCAAACTTACCATGGATATCCATAGATACTGTAGGATGGTCACTAATTACTTAACAATTATACCAGCATTTTTTGACATTAGACAATAGTTCAATGATATTAAAAACTAATCAATGTGTAAATGGGTTTTTCTATGACCTTTAGTAACAAGTATTCCCTTTTGTTTGGGTTCTGTGCGCTTTAGATTTTAATCAATCTTAGATCCTCCATATAATTAATCAGTGCTTTTCTAGTTGGCACATGGGTTATATCAATTTGCGTGGCTTTATCCTACACTGGGTCTGGGAATATGTACCTCATGAAGGTATACATAATTGATAATGCCAAAAACATAAAGAAATAATAAGATCAAACAGTGGACCTGCAGGTTATTGGCTCATTACTCCATGCTTTCTTGCACAGTGCATTGTGAGTCTGTTGGACACAGGGTAAAAAGATTCCACAGCTTCCCATTACCATGTCCAACTCTTCTGACCATCTTTGCCAAGCTAAGATCTCTTTACATGACAAGTTCAAGGGGTATCATTTGCACTAAATTTGAATTTCCTCTGGGTAATATGTCAAGAAATGTATCAAAGCCGCCCAAAAAGACTAAATCTGAATGTGATGGAAGACTTGGACTCAAAACAGATTGGTAAAGCAGATTGGAATTTCAAATGCAAACCTCCTGGACTGATTTGCATGTGGTGCATAGCAGATTGCTTTTGAAACCCACTAATCTCAAAATGAATATGCCTCCAACATAATTCTGTCTGTCGATTGTTGCAGAAACAGGGTGCCTATTTTTTTCTCTCTGTACTGCTTTCAGCTGCTATTTTTATTCAAAGGGCTGAGTTTCAGAAAGACCAAT
Organism: Seriola aureovittata; assembly: GCF_021018895.1. Classification (NCBI taxonomy): domain Eukaryota; kingdom Metazoa; phylum Chordata; class Actinopteri; order Carangiformes; family Carangidae; genus Seriola; species Seriola aureovittata. The sequence continues at coordinate 27,687,916 of NC_079368.1, read as the reverse complement.
GTGTATCACATGATTATCTCCTAAATTATGAAATGGAACATTTTAGGATTAGGCTATATTATTCCTCTGTAGCATCCTTCCTCTCTGTCTTTCAATAAACCCTCCCAACTCCCTTTCTCTTTCTTTCCCTCTCCCTTTCACCTTTTTTTTTATTCCCACACTCTTGCTTAAGCTTTCCACTCTCTCTAGTGTGTATGTATGTGCATTACAAGGAGGTGCTTGTGCTTGCATTATTTCATTTTTAATTTCCTAGGTGGTTGCACCGCAGAATGCTGGCCTGAATTTGACCCTCTCATGTATGCTCAACTTCATGGATAATTTGCCTAACTGGATAATGGTGAATCTAGTAATAAAATTCTATGTATTTATTTTATTGTCTTTTATTGTGTAAGTGTAGAAAATATCTCATTGATGCACATATGTGGAGCTCGTAGGGGAGGTCCAGGCATAAACGTGAAGTCGTTTGCACCTCCTACAATCAGCTTATCCCCCTTCACTACAGTGAAACACACATTCACATAAATTTGCATTTGAACCTGCTCAACTGCAACCTGTTGTTGCTGGGGCTAAATGCTGTTCAATGATCAGTGGCCACCACTGCAATGCAAGCTGAAATGTATCAGCAACCTCCCCAACCTTTACCTGAATGTTAGCAAAAGAGTTATCTTAAATTAAATAACTGCTGGCTTTTGTTAATATATGTTTAGTTTATTTCAAACTTTTACCTTGATTAAGATAAATGAAGAATTACTTTGGTGCTTATGTCTCTTTTTTTTAGCCCTGCACTGAATATTCAGCATTTTGATTGTCAGGTAGTTGTGACTGATAAGACCCAAACAGGAGGCGAGGCAGGTGTCTATACTACAATGAAACCACAGAGTTTTCAAACCAAAAAACTGGGCCAGCAGCATTTCCAAAAGTCTCCATTTAATTGGCTCAAAAACTCTGGATAGTGTGGACGCCAGGTACAAGCGTAGCAAAAGTGATGCATTTTAAAATTAAAACATATGAGTGTGGATCTAGCCTCAGGCTCAGTGTTTGCGCTCTCATTTGAATTGCCACCTTCGCTTTGAGTGAAGGCGGACTAACATTAGTTGGATTGGACGGAGGCATGTGACTCATCACAAGCCTTAGTTGCTAGTTTTGCTGTGTTCACCGCTATTTTGAGATTATTTGTGAACAGCTGATTAAATGTGTTACCGCTTCCATGATACACCAGGCATATGATCATGTACAGTATTTATCATCTTGTATGTTATCATATGTGCACAGACAGCAATGAATAGCAATGTTACCCCTGGCTTTGTTCACTCTACTCCCCTTGTGAGGTTTTGTTTTGTTTGGATCAGATGGCTTCCTGATTGTGCAGGAAAGCTACTTTGAATGCAGCCAGTACATCAAAGTCAATTGTATTTTCCACAATGATGTAGATGTTCCAGTTTCACTGACAATATTATAACCTCACATCAGATGGTGCACATTTAATTACGTGTCTCCTACCCAGTGTTTCAGTGAATAGTACTGCTGTTGTTCTTTACAACATCCTACCAACAACCTCAGTCCACCATTTTCCCCCTCATCTGTAGAAGCTACAGGTTATCCCTTAAACAGCCTACAAGTGTTTCTGTCTTGTTAAAATGACAAAGGCCTAAAATGTCAAACGTGTAATTTGACTTTTTCTGCATCCTGTCCCTGCATTAGGCTTGTAAATGGTTTTAGATGTGTTGCATTTGCTATAAAAGGTTGGATGCTCTTTACCTAGTCTTCTATCTGTCAACCCCATTTGAAATACACCTTTCCTGTGACATGGCTACCTAATTTAAGTCTCTCTTCAAGCCAAAGTCAAGCATGCTGTCTTTTGGGGCTCTTATGTGGACTTGTGTCAGACATGTGTTTGTGATGCTTAATAAACCCCACTGAGAGAGAGAAATGACAGCTTCCATTTTGTGCGGTAAAGACACCGATTTTACCAACACCTGTTCACCTACAGATAGGTAGGACAAGTTAATGGTAAAACCAACATAAGGTGTTGGGCCGTTGATTTTGGTTGTGTCTGAAATTACTCACTCATGCACTATTTCCAACTCTCTATCTAAGGAGTTCTATGTAGAGGACTTTATAGTGAGCTCATCTGCAAAATGAACTACATGGGTCATTTTCTCTGTGTCATTTTTCGTTCTTTCAGCGCGAGTTCAATGCATGATGGTATATATTGCTTGGAAATTTGCATTGGTTGTACACTACTATTTATAGTCTGGTATAATAATTCTTACTATACATTCGGACAGGACTGCAAAATGGCAAATTCACCATTTAGTAGGCTATATAGGGAGTAGTGAGTAATTTTGGACACAGCCTCTACAAGTCTCTGGATCTCTACGAGAGGGATGAACAACATTTTTAGATATTCCCTCATTTGGTGTTTTGATGATGGTGGTGGAGTGCCCTTTCTAACATGTGGGTCCAAAGTCTCCCTCAAGTGTCAATTGTTTTGAGTTCTGGTGACAGTGAAGGCCACAGCATATGATTGACATCATTTGACCCCTGATCCCCTGTGGATGGCGGCATTGTCATCCTGCTTCTCCACTCATTTTTCAGGTTTTTCCTTAATTTGTCACCTTTCTGTACTTTTCTTTTTAAAGCAGGGACGTGATTGTGTGTTGTGTTCTGGTTCTTCATACACTTTGTAAATATATGGTAAACACACTCAAATAAATACATGTACACACTTACATCCAATCCGTAACCTATACCTCATGTACAGCGCTCTGTGGGTGCTGGATCCTGAGGGCCACCCACCTAACTGCAGTGATGAATAAAACAACAGCCATTTGGAGCACTGTGTGTGTGTGTGTGTGTGTGTGTGTGTGTGTGTGTGTGTGTGTCTGTGTGTAGAGGTTCTGCTGATGTGCTGGCTTTTAAATGAACTCCTCTGGCTTGCTGTTCGGCTGGCAGTAAGGCAGCTTATAGCCCTGGCTGATGTCAGTGCCTGTACAATCGTGTCTGCATGCGTACATGATAACTTTGAAAAAATTACCTGAACGGAACCAGCAGCAGCAGTGGATGACTACTGTCAACAGAAAGCTAGATTCATCAACATGATATTATTCATCTTTCACATGCCTTTGCAATTATGATCAAATGGGTCAAACAAATTCATATTTTTTTAACCCTAATTTACCTTCACGAGGCGATCATTACTTCAAAGGTAATTTTTAACGATGAGCATTACTTGAAACATCTCTCTGCTATGGAGGGTTCTTTATTTTGGATTTTCACCTTCTTTTTATTTTTGAGATTTAGAAACTTGGTTGTTCCATCCTGTGAAGCATTGATCCATGCATGCAACTTTTGACATGGTTAAACAAAATGTATTGCTTGATTGCATTTAAAATTGTCTAGGCTCACCTCTGAAATGGATAAGATCTTGCTATCATAATAAAACTTTGAGATAGATACCTGCACAAACTTAAGGATTTATTTTGAATTATATTCTGATCCTGCATGATCACAACACATGCTACCTCTTTACCACCGTGTACTAACTGAAACTGATTTCTCTGTAATGAATATGTATTAATGCAACACTTGCATTCATTAGAAGCTTTGTGATGCTATGTTACCTCCCTCAGCTACTGTTTCCAGTTCAAATTACAAATAAAATATACCGTGCCTGTTTTTGAAGGCTCACAGGAAAACAGATTCCATGATTCCTCAGGCAAATCCAGACAGGAAGGTGGATTCGCTTTAATATAACTACAAACAATGGGGTAAATTAAATTTATCGCTATTCAAAGGTAGGAAATATTTTGTCTATAAAAAGGGCCCTAATGTTGCCTATGCCATTCCATTTTCCAAATACCAACAAGTCATCTATGATTGATGGGAAGAGGAGGTGGCTGGGACAAACAGGGGCAAGCAGAGAGCATTTTTGCCATCCATAGCTTTTCCTAATAGTAGACCATATTTTCAAAGACTGTGTTACAATGGGGCATTGGAAAAAACAAGAGGAAGTCAGGGATGTCTGATAGGATGAATTGTGTTCCATGTGTACCCAAATGTGTACCCCCATTTCAGCATGCTTATCAGATTGAGCCAAAAGGAGAGAGTATGTATGTTACACATCCAATAGTACAAATGGAAATGAGGTAGTTTCATTCCCCCGTCTTGACCACTCTTCTTGTTTTAAAATGACACTAGAAATCATTTTGTCATTGATTCTGCCTGCCTAAATGATGAGGAGTTAATAAATAGTGCACTCAAATACTAACTTAGCTTCAAATAATGTTACTTTGACACCCAAATATTTACATTAATTTGTTGTAATTTTTAATGGCAAGTGTGAGTAATGAAATGCTTTGGGCAACCTTGCTGATTGGGAACAGTTTGCTCTTTGACAAGTTTAACTCATAACCAGAAATCTCACCATATGAGACAGACATTAGGTTGGAGGTGAATTCATAGGGGTTTGTTATATATTAAAGCATGTCATCTGTATATAAAGACACTCTATTTTCCACAACTCCTCTTAAAATTCCCCCATTGTCCTTGAAAGAATGCAGATAAATAGCCAAAGACTTACTGGTAAGAACAACTAAAAGTGGAAAAGAGGAACAGCCCTGCCTTGTTCCTCTTGCTGGAAAACACAGGAGCAAGAGGGGACCGATACAGCAGCTTGACCCAAGCCATAAAATTTTCACCAAGGCCAAGCTCCAAATTCCAAGAACAGAAAATAGAAAGTCCCATTCAACTCATCTGAAGGCCTTTTCAGCAGCCAGAGAAACAAGAGCCTCTGCATGCTGAGGGCCAAGCCCGGGGAGTATAAAATATTATATAGCCTACAAGGATTAGAAAACAAAAAACCTTTTTTTTTTTTTTTTTTATTTATTTCTTTGAACCAGGCTGCTGTGGCCAGGATTCAGCCTTCCACATGGTACATGCATTTATTCTGGTGAGCTACCAGTGCGCCCCACAAAAACAGATTTTTAACAAACCTAGTGTAATCTGATGATATGATTAATGGGAGAATCTTTTCCAGTCACATATTACACAGTTCATACAGGTGAATTTAGAGGGAGCTTTAAAGAATTCAGAGGTACATCCATCAGAGCCGTGGGTTTTAGAGGGGTTTGCATACTTTTCGTTGCATGCGTTAAGACTTCAAGCAAGAGAGGCTCATAAAAACTAGACTTTTGGTTCACTTCTATTATCAGAATTTGTAGTCTTTTTAGAAAGTCACTTATTAATGAAGAGTCACCTTTGGATTCCATGGTATAGAGACAAATAGTAGAGATTAATTCATTGTTTATTTCATTGTTAATTTAATGCAAATTTCCTGTTGGTCAGTATGAAATTGACCAGGAGCCATGCAAATTTCAGTCTTGACGCAGCTGCTTGATGAATCTGATGAGCCAATTGGCGGCAAACCTCCTCACGCTTCTTATACAATCTATGTCCAGTCTGCAGTAGTACCTTAGCCAATCAGTGGAAAAGAGATCAAACTCTGATTGGATAGAGATCCTCTTATTGAAGATGTCTGATGGTGTTAATGAATGCTGACGATCTAATATTTAATCTGAAGGTGTTTAAAACGGGAGTGGTGGGCAGATTTAGTGTAAGAAGTTACTTGTAAATGAATATAAGCTTTTAGAGCCTCCCAGAGTGTTCTTTTTGACACCTCCCCATTAGCATTCAGAGAAAAATTTTTTATCTGGGCTGAAATGAATTCAACAAATGCAGTCAGCAGTAAATTATTAAATCACCAGGAAGCAGCCATTGATTTATGCTGAAACACATCGTCAAAAATAACAATTGCTTCATAGTCAGTGCTTGACATGTGGGAGAAGTTTTCAGTCAATAATCATTCTGTGAATGCAATTGGTGGATGGGCAGAAGAGAGGAAAGTAACTTGCAGTTGGACCTCAAGAGTTGTTGAGTGGGTTTGGAGGATCTGTCTAGCTTTGGGGTTGAGGATGCAGTTGAAGTCTCCCCAAAAATGTATCAATGAGTTTTCATAATGATGAAAAAAACTTGTGGGGAGTTGAAAGTGTGCCGAAAGCCATTTAGGTTGTTAGCTAGGACCACAGGATAGTTTAGGCTGTAGTCGATCTTGGCTTCCTGCTTTTCAGATCAATACATACTGTATGTCCTTTCGCTGCTTCAGCTTTTACATTTTCAGTTCGCCAAGGTGCTCCAGTTGTTGAATGTGTCTGCCATATCACCTTACCCAGCTTTCACCCAGGCATGGTCCTAGTGGAGTCTGTTTGTCCCCTCTCCCATCTTATGGTACAGGCCTCGAATAATTGTTGTTGTCTCTGAACACATGGATGCAATTGCTTGCCGCAGCTTCTTGCAAAAAGTGGACCTGAAGTTCCTTATGAAAAAGTTAGCTTAGCTGTCTGTCCCTCATGTTGTTCACTAGTTTATTTCTTTCTTTTTTTCCTGAGCTTTGTGTTTGTGTAAGGTTATGTTTGGTGGAAGGTTAATTTTTAAACAGTATCACATCAAAATAATTCAACTATGGTTGTAGAAATGTGTAAAACAGTTGGAAAGTAACAGGATGTATCTGGACCTATGTCTGCTCCATACCACATCAGTGCATTTATGCTTGCTTGTGTGACCCCTAGGATTGCCCATTGCTAATAGGTTTGCAGATGGAGGAGCTTTATTATGCTCTTTATGAGTTTTTAACTGACTCACTGCTGGTAATGAATGTTGTGTGTGTGTGTGTGTGTGTGTGTGTGTGTGTGTGTGTGTGTGTGTGTCTATATTAGTAATGAATATGAGCGAGGTGGGTGCAGGTTTGGAACAGAAGGTTTTCTGTGGGGGTGGTAGTGTACTGAGGAGAGGCCTTGGGAAAGAGGGCTGGAGAGATAAAGGAAGAGGTTGAGAGAATATGATAGAGGGATAGTGAGGGTGGGATAGAGAGAGTGTATTAGGTAGAAAGAGAGATAAATGGATAGAAAGACATAGAGACAAAGTGATGGAGGGGAAATGAGGACAACAGGAGTGGTGCTAACTCTACTTTATTGTGTGTGGGCAGATGGACTGATGATAAAAGAGAACAAATTAGTAAGACAGAATTAATGAAAGAGAAAGATGTAGATAAGACACACACACACACACAATGAGTGCATTATTGACGATGCATTAGCACTGCTATATTGGTCATAGGTCGCAGTAGTGGTTACTTAGAGCCATCCTATCTCTGCTCGCTACCAGGTACAGGGAGGCTTATTTATGAAGGAAATATCCCCTTAGCCTCCATACTTGTGTATGTCTGTGCCTTTATGCATATTGGTATTAGTGTTTCTTTTGTTGTATTAGTACACAGTTAAGCCAGTAGGGAAAGTGCTTTTCTTTGTAAGTCCCAGCTGCAGCTGGAGCATGGCTGCTGCAGCTTCACCAAGGACAGGAAAGAGGAGTATTTAGCCACTGAACTGCTTGAGTAATGATGAACTGAACCCCCTTCAGAATTTCTGATGGTTGTGGAGGGCAAAGAGGACAGGAGGGAAGAGCAAACTTAAACAAAAGCTAGCGGGCAAGGAGACAGAATGGATAAGATGAGATGAAGGAAGCAACAGAAGAAGGTGGTGGGTGTGAGTGAAAGGAGGAATGGAGAGACACAGGATGAGAGGATAAGAGTGCCGCAGGATAGCAGGTGTGGAGGGGGAAAAAAGTGTTTGTAAATGTGGGGAGGAGGTAGAGGACACGTCTGTGATGGAAGGATAAAGATGAGAAGGATAGAAAGGAGGAGAGGGACTTTGTGATTAGAGAAAAGTATGAAAGAGAGCAGTTTGATGGAGGAGAAAGCTTGAGAGGGAGAGAGACAAAGGGGAGGAGCATTGAGAAGTTTTGGAGTTATAAACATAGAAAACTCAGAGGAGCATAGGATTTGATAGCACAGGGTTGAAGAGGACCACAGAAGCAATATAAGAGTCTGAAGATGTTCAAGACATGCAGTTTGGAATGGGGAAGGAGGGCAAGAGAGGAATCCTACAAAATCCATTCCTCCCTGAAATATAATATGACATTTATGATGTGTACAAATCTGGAGCCTCTTACCAGTGCTTCAGGCAAAATCCTCCCAAATGTTTGGCATTAATCAGGAGAGTGAGCTTAAAGACTCAAGGTGCTTAAAAAGACTGGCTTCTTGCTGGAAAAGCAGATTGAGGGTTCTGTTCCTATACAGTTGGGTTGTTAACACGTTTTTACTTTTTACATCTTTTTTATTTCTGCCCACTTTGCATCTTTTTAAAATTTGTTTCCCCCTGTCTTTTGCCCTTCAGTCTCGTTTGTCTTAATTTGAGTTTTTGTCTTCTTCTCTTCTTTGCACTTAACTTTACAAACACAATTTTCTGACATTGTTACAGGCAAATACTGGTGTTTTTTTCTTGAAGAACGGGCTTCACCCATGACTGACCACTATTTGCCTACTATCATCTTAGTGAGAATTTCAGATTTCCACAGTCTTCCTGTTGTTTGCATCTGAATATGAAAAACAAACAAACAAACTTGCAAACTTTAAACTTAGACGTAATCAGTCACAGTGTAATATTACTTGCCTTTTAAGCCAGTGAATGTACATTATACTGCAGCTGAAATCACAGGTTTGGATCAGTGTGTTCAAGTACTGCTATTCATAACGCTCATGTTTGCTTCTTGTCTGACCTTTGGGTTTTATTTTCTGACAATATAACATGAATATGATGCTGTTGAATAGCTGATGTTGAAAAACTTCCCACCACCACTTGTAGGTACCAACAGAGAACAGCCTTCCAGGTATTGAGGCTTTTAACTGCATTGCCATGCAATGATAATGTATGTTTTATAAAAGAAAATACAGATGCATGTGTGATGGATATGTGTTTGTTGTCCTAGATTTCATATCTCTGCTAGCTGACTTACATACTGTTCTGGCATATCTGAAAGCAATGGTTGCTTGATGATGATAGAAAAATGCAATTTTCTATCATCATCAACAAACAAATATTCCATGTAAAATTGTTGTCGATATGTATGATTTGCTATAAAAATGCAAAAGCATTGGTATGATTCGTAAAGCAAATGTCAGATCATTCTTATTTAAATCTGTCTTCCTGATCCTGACTCTTTCACTTACACACGCAAACGTATACAGAATGTCTTATCAAGGCCATCCAAGCTGCAGCAACTTTACTTGGATTACATTTCACACAGGGCATTATATTGAGCAATGAATAAGGGAGGTGGAGAGGATGGGGGCATAGAGCAGGGCAGTAAGTAGTGTGTTGCTCAGGGAAATGGCAGCATGAAGAGAAGGATGTACAAAAGAGGAAGGGGTGCAGGGAGATAGGGAGAAATGAGAAGCAAAAAGGGTGGGGGATGGAAATAAATGAGGAGAGAAAGGGAAAATGGGTGGAAAGGGAACAAGGGTATGGCAAAGGAGTAATGAGAGGAGGAGAGCAATGAATAGGTGTAACACAACTATAAAGAAGAACAGCAGAACAAAGAGAATGGGGTTAAGGTGGTTATATTCAAGGGAAGAGGAGAAGAGACATGGAGAAAGAAATCAGGGATAAGGAGATAAAAGTGAGAGGCGAGGTGAAACGTAGAGGGAGGGAGAATGTGAAAGTAAGAAAGTTGACAAAGACAGGTGGATTACATGAACATTTAGAGCTGCAAAGCAACAAGATATTTTTCATGCAGCATGTTGATATGAAGGGGAACATGGAGGAGCAGCAAAATGCAACAGTCATTGTGCAGAAGCTGTCAAGGGTATACACAGGTAGACTGATTATACAAACTTAGAAGCTACATTGCTATCACCCTAATTATCACTTGCTTATACCTTGACTAGGGCTTAGATATACTCTAACATCTGGCTCTCAGCCATCAGCTCTACTGTTTTAAGATCCCAGGCATGCCTGGCTGGACTGGAGCTGAGTCAGCTGTGGTTTTGCAAACAAGCTAGACCTGGCCAAAACCAGCCAAGAGCTGACATGAAGGGAGAAACGTAGACAAAAAATGGTGCTGTCTATTGTCCGCCCCTTACTTTGCTTTGGATTCACACTCACGGACTGAATCTAAACGTGCCTCAGATTAATTGGTTATCTCCAAATTGTGTTCAGCTTGCTGGCTAATTAATGGAGACACAAAACAAATCCTCCACCTACTCAAAGTAGATTCATTTCTCTGGGAGGAAAGCCCTGGATATCTACAGTAGCTATCTCCAAAGGAGGGAAACAGGCTGAATTCCATCTTCATAAGGTGAGGTGGAAAAGGTTAGGCATGGAGAGAGACACGGCACAGATAGCAACGACCTTGGCACAGCTTTGTGTGACACTGTGACAAAGGACTGGAGTGCTGCTGAACTATGACTACAAATTCTCCTGGCTGCTCGCCTTCTTAACGATGGAGCAAATTAATTTACACGCCTATAATGAAAGGAGAGACAGACAGAGAGACAGAGACACAGAGGGAGACAGAGACAGAGACACAGAGGGAGACAGAGACACAGAGAGACACAGACAGAGACACACAGAGAGACAGAGACACAGAGGGAGACAGAGACAGAGACACAGAGAGACAGAGACAGAAAAAAAGTGGGAGCATGAAAGATGTTTCTGGTACAAATCAGGTGACCTGGGAGATTTTTCCATTAATACAGAGGGGAGGTGAACTGGAATCTCAGGCATCCCTCTATCATGCAGACACACACACACATATACATAAACACTCTGTAAGTAGATACACACATACATTCACACACAATTTCAGTATGCTCAATAACAGAAACTATTGTTGTTACTGTGGCTTTTGGCTTGCAGAGAACCTGTTTCCAGTAGTTTCCCATGACCAAAGACGAGACTGTCCTGTTAAAAAACAAGCCCATAGGTCGTTTGTGCAGCAGGTTATGACCCATAGTTATGTTTTGTTGTTAGGTGACATCTAGAAAAAGTCTGCGACAATAGGAAGTTTGTATTGTAACCTAGACAACAAAGATCGGCTAATGTTGGGGAAGTACTTCTTTTATCCCAAATCACAATCTTTTCCTAAACATAAACAAGCCATGACCATTATTATAGTAACCATGACAACTGAGGTCCGGTTCGCCTGCTGCCGTAGGCAGTGTTGTGCATGAACGTGTTAATTGAACATGTTCATATTTTTTGGGAATGCTGAACTGAACGAATCGGTTTACAAATGATGAATGTGAACGTTTGCAAGAGTGATCGCCGCTCACGTTTCACAGCACACCGCATGATGTGTCCATATACACGGCCTGTATGTAACTCGTGTCTGTGATTCTTCAGAGGTATACAATAATTCATTTAGTTTGGGCGTGGCAATGATTTGGGGCTGGTGATGGATGGGTAGAAGGAAGTTTTATTGAGTAAGAATAGTGGCTATTTATTTGAAAAACAAAACAAAAAAAACGAATCAAATGAATGTGAACTAGTCCATTTTTTGAACTGTGAACATAGTCCAAAATTAAAAAAAATGAAGTATGAACGTGAACTAGTTCATTTTAAGTGTGAACTGGCACAACACTGGCTGTAGGGGCGCTATTTCAGGAGACACTCCTATGGGTCTTATCAGGGTTGAAGAAAACGACCTATATGGTTGTTCAGGTTGGAGAACCCAAACTGAAAACACAAAATATGTGTTACATACGAAATATACTGATTGTATACTTGCAGTGATAACATAGATTTCAGCAATACACTGAGGTACTGCATATGAACAAAGATTGTCAGAGATGATTCAGTTTCTTGGGGTGTATCATGTGTTGTATCAACACTTCTGCTACACCGTGTCCCTGGTGCAGAAAACAGACACGGTTCTCCTGCTGACCTACTATGTTATATCTACACACATACACAGACAGACAAAAAATGGATTAACCACATGAACATTACGTGCAAGTCTTGTGTGAACCCATATGATAAATATTAGAGGTGTTTTCATATCTGTCCCTATCATAGGACACTGGCTTGCTCTGCTCTCCTGTGACCATTAATTCTTTGTCCTCCCCCTCACACACACACACACACACACACACACACACACACACACAGACACACACACGCACACACACACACAGACACACACACATCAATTCTACTTTGTCCTCCCTAGTGTCAAAACGCACTCCCTTCCAGCTCTCACATCACTGCTGTAAATAACAGCCTGTTTGTGTGTTCATTGTGTGTGCGTGTGTGTGCGTGTGTGTGTGTGCGTGTGTGCGTGCATGCGTGCGTGCGTGTGCGTGCATATGTGGACACTTCACACTGCAGGACGATAACCTCCCCCGTTCATCACCATCATCACTCAGCGCAGCCGCCACCTTGCTTTCATCATCACATTGAGACAGCAACACTTGGGTCCAGCCTTGTCACAAATCAGCAATACATCACCCATGTGTATATGTGTGTATGTGTGTGTATTCCTCCATAGTCATTATCCTTGTCGGTCTGTCAGTATTCCTGTCACATTACTGTCATCAACAGCAACCTCAACAACAGGTGTGAGAGTTAGTTTGAGAGACAGTGGAGCATATCCCCCATAGTATTTCAAAAATTCTTTAGTGCCCTGTTTAGAGAAAAGAGAGGAGGTTTAACAAAAAAACTAAAGAGCTTCAGCGAATGAGAGTGAAAGGGCAGGAGGCAGGTGTAGAGACAGTCAGACGGAGAGGGATTTGGCAGAATTCATAGCTGTTTCACCTACAAGAAAAAGGGCAAAATGATGGCAAGCTCAAAACTGTCGGTCTAACTGAATTACAAGATATTAATTTTGTTTTAACTTCTGTCATTTTTCATGACCTCATCTGCCCTTGTTGCCCTCCTCTTCTAACATTAAATCATGCTTAACAATCATTCCTTCACTCATGCTGAATGATTATCCCGAGAAGGAGCTGGCTTAATTACTGGGTCTTTACAGAGTGTGGGAACATAATAACTCTGCACTGGATGATGTGCCATCCTAATTTGTTCATTTAATAAGGAAATTGAGCTGTGTTTTGTAAATTCAACAATGTGCTTTTGTCTTCCTGAATGACATTATCTGATTCTATGTAGTTACTGGGATGGCTGAGCTGTATGAATTATTTTTTAAAAAATGTTTAAAATGAATATATACATGTTTTTCCTTCCAGCCCAACTGGACTGGAACTTATGAAAACTGTTCAATATCTTGATATTAAAAAGCAGTTTTGATAGGAACCTTTGCCCTACTTAAGGCAAGGTCTGTTTGCAACAGGTCAGAAAGGAGACAAACAAAACATTTTAGCTATGCTAGTTGCATGACTCTGTGGGTGGCAATGTTTATCGCTCACTTCAGTCCAGACTGAAACCTTTCAAACACAACTGAATGGATTTGCATAGAATTTAGTTCATATATACAAACATCCATGGTTTTGAGAAGATGTATCCTATGCATTTTGTTGATCCCCTGACTTCAGACAGTTTTCACTTTTTTTGTGAAATATCTTAATATCCACTTGATGGATTGGCACATTTCACATAGGCCCAGCATGTGGTTTATTATTTCTTTCTTTCTTTCTTTTTCTTTCTTTCTTTCTTTCTTTCTTTCTTTCTTTCTTTCGATAATGTTTCACACTGGCTCCGGTGATCCCCATGTCACCACTATGAGTTTGATATTTGTGGATTTAAGTTAAGTAGTTAAGCAGCTATTGGACTGAAAAACATTCATGTCCACCTCAGGACTAATTATGATCACTTAGGTGATCCCTTCACTCTTTGTCTAGCAACATGATCTGGTCAAAGAAATTCCATTTATGAAATAAATTGGTTTGTGACTAAATGCAACAAAACGGACGACATTGCCATCAGCCTCAACTATACTTTATGTTCAGTGCTAATTAGCAAATGTTGGCATGGTTACATGCTAAACACCTTAGCATCAGCATGTTGGCATTATCCATGGCGAGCATGATGTTAAAGCTGCTGACATTGCTGTAGACTCTCAATCTAGCTAAAGTTGTGTAAATAAGAGTTAAGCTCTGGTTCATGTTGTGGAAACCAGACTAATAACTAAGAATGTGCATGACTCAGTTCACCATGGTAAAAATAAAGCTGATGTTAAAGCCCTGGGAAGACCTGCTTGGCCACATATTGACTGATTAGCCCATTATCATCCTTTCATCTTGCTTGTATTTTTATTATTTTCATTCATGTTGTTTGCCTGTTTTGGAAACTATTTAATGATGTTTTAGATGCTTTGATCGCTTGCATCAAGGTTAAATATCAAAGAGTCTGTGATGAAAATGGTGCTATATAATGTTATGCATTTAGCAGATTTAAAATTACAAGGAGAAGGAGCTGAAAATAATTTATGTACAGTAGACACAGCTTTTTTAAACATTTCTTCATCAGTGATTAAAAATTGTAGATAGTTATTGATGAATTGCTTTAATTACAGGCAAGTACTGTAAATAACACAAAAAGAAAACATGTGAAAGCTAACATTACTGAGATACAAAAAATATATATTGCAATGAGTGCAATGGAAAACTCTAATGGCAGATTTATCAGTTATTTGAGCTCCCTTGTGACAACAAGCTTCCCTCCTCATTTTTCTTCTACTTCCAGCATCCCTCATACATCCCAAGTGGTTATGTGGCAGTAAGTAGACAAACAAGTTATTTATTACCTCTTTATCAACGTAAGCAAACGAGGAAATGAAAACAAAACACTTGACCGATGACAGACATTTGATTGATACCTCTTGACCAAACAATCTGGGGTCTCTACTTTTGGATTCTGTCTCCATTTAAAAAGATCACACTGTTGTTGATGCTGCTTTTGTCATGGAAGAGATCGTCTTGTCTTGAAGCAGATTTAGTGCTGCTGCCCACACGCGCTCTGTCTGTGTGTGTGTGTGTGTGTGTGTGTGTGTGTGTGTGTGTGTGTGTGTGTGTGTGTGTGTGTGTGTGTGTGTGTGTGTGTGTGTGTGTGTGTGTGTCAGTAAGTTCGTATGTGTGCCCGCCCTTGGGGCGTCTGTGTAGAGCAGGATTCAGTGCTTTTATTTCCTGGTTGATTTATGTTGTGACGTTTGCCTTTGCGCTCACAATCACATTACTGGAAAGGAGGCAGGGACAGGATTGTGCGTGTTGTGTGTGTATGTGCATGTCTGTGTTTGTAAATCAGCATGCAGTGATGTTGTTCAAAAATAAGGGGCAGGGAACAGCAGACATATACCCATCCTCCTTTCTCCTCTCTATTCAGTTTTCCCTCTCACACACACATATACAGTATATATAGATTTGTTTTCCACAATATGAAATTAACAAAATCCACACTGATAATATTTGTCAATATGGATGCAGGACCACATTCCAATGAAAAATAGCTATACACACATTCAAAATTTTCAGTTTGTAAATGGACTAAAATGTCCTGAGGAGTATTTACGCTATATTCATTTTTTTTTTCATAGCTTCAGGCATACAATAATGTTTAAAACACATTTGAATGATGATTCAAATCAGTTTACTCGGGCAGACATTTATGTCTATAATATTGTCTGTTTGGCTCTTAGTCTCTCACTTACAGTTTTTCATATCTGCGGTTCCATCTGTGTGTATCTGCTCACTTTGCCTCGATCAAAGAGTGGTTTTCTGATGAATCACTGCACAGGTGCACCAGCTAACAAAGAAAGATATAGAAGAATGAATAGGCAGTTAAAAGATCATGGAAGAAAGAAAGAATAAAGAATAGAGAAATATTACAGATTAATAGTTGCACTATGGCAAATGTTATTCCACTTTAATATTCTGTTGTGTCTGTTGTGTAAAAGTGCAAAACAAGACTGATGTCATGTGCTCTGACATACTAGTGAATAAATGTTTCCACCTTTTGTCTGAACTTCATCCACAAAGAATTTGTTAAAGCCATGTATACAAACTTCTCGTCTCCTCTCCGCCATGCATTTGTCCTCTAGACATACACAACCTAACACTGTCCTCCTGTGTCACAGTGCTAGTTAAAATGTGTACAAATCCTTCCCCAGCAGTGTCACCTTCAAACTGATTGGAACCCTATTCATAATTTATCTCTTTAATGGAATAGTTAATGAGTCTTTGTGTTTCACTCTGTATCGCTTTGTCCAGGCCTGTTTGTCTCACCTCATCTATACTGCATGATTATAAAAACAACCAAGAATCAATCAGTGGGATGGTATTTACAGTTGCCAAATGCTGATGGATCAAATTATCGAAGGATACATATTTCATGAGGCCTTATGATGAAGAGGCAGTTAGCATACTGTTCCTAACTGACTGCAGCTAATTTTGAAATTTGTGTGTGTGTTTTAAAGGCTGTGTTGAATTTAATTGTCCTTCAGGAGTGAAATTTGATCAACAGTTAATTTGAAATAAGGGGGAGAAAGTACGGTTTCAAGATTAACGCTGTCCACAAATTGTTTTAGACTATTTAATTACCTTATAGTAACCTGTGAGGGGCATAAGCTACACATTCACATAACATTCAGATAATTAAGCTGGAAAGTGGGTTTCACAGACACAAATTGGAATACCAATCTGATCACATTAAAGTGATTTTTTTTACAGGATGATTTTATCCGCACTTTGCTCTTCCAAGACAGCATATTTTCCTCAGTAAGTTTGGTCTCTGTGGGAATTCAGACCATAACCTTCGTGGCATTAGCGCCAGACACTGCTCATTGAACTATACAAGACCAATTACAGCAACAGTCTTCTAAATGTGGTACAAAACAGCCCTCAGCCAATGTAGCCTGCCTGGTTATTAATGGAATTTGCAACCTGTGTCTCATACATGCACACACTCACACACACACACACACAAAACAATATAAGGCTTATTTTCTGGTCAGTGAAATACAGTTAGCAGTGCTTCACTGCACTGACTTACACAATTAGCGGTCCAATGGATTCAGGGGATAAACTGGGTTGAAACGAGAGGCTAAAAGGGTAGAAAGAGAGAAAAAGATAACACATGGTTAATTGTGTGTAACAGACCAAAGCAAACACCAAAACTCTACCAGCCAGTCAACGTCCCATGTTGTTTTATTCTACTGTGTCACTGCAGGTTGATAATTATTTTTATGACTAATTTGGTATTAACTAGCGGGAACTTTATCTGCCACTACAGATACTGGCACTCATCAGTCTCGTCTTCCATTTCCCTTTGTGAAGCAAACTTGGCTGTGTCAGTGAGCCCTTGGGCAGAGTTTGACCTTAGAATGAACATTGGTGTCGACCTATTTCTCCCTCACACCCCGGCTTTCTAAAACTCCCCCGGATCCCAATTCAGGAAATAGATACAGAAACCCCGCATTCCTACTCTTAGTGTGTTGTGACAAAGCAAAGCTTCTTCTTCAGTGCAGCTTTCCCTTTCCTAAAATTTCAAACCCAGCGAGTATATCTTTTGCAGCGCTCAGTATCCCATAACTTATTACAAGTGTTTTTTTACACTTACACTACACAGCTGTCCCTCAACATCTTGGTGATTTACTTTACAATGCGTCATAGAACTCTGCAAGCCAGAACTAGACAGACTCTTGCCCTGGTATTTCCATATTTCTGTCTCTACACTCTTTTCTATTCCAAATGTCCTGTAATACTGAGTAATAGCTTCCTCTGTTCCTTTCTGCTTCCTTCCTCAAAAGGTGCCATCTTTGATGAGTCAGCACGGAAAGATGACGAGGTGTTTCGCCTTGCCGTGGCAGACCTCAATTTGAACAACGAGATCTTGGAGACAGAGAAGATCACCATTTCTGTGGAGTTCGTTGACGGAAACAACCCCTTCCAGGCTGTGCAAGAAGGTAGGATGATAATATGGTGTTGTTTTCAACATTTCTGCCTGGGAGCAACAGCACCAGATGCATCAGTCTCAAAGTCAGATTTCTCTCTCTCTTTTTTCTTGTTGACATAAAAGTATATTAAAAAAAGAGGATATTAATTTGCTTCTGGGCAAGCTTCCTTTTTGACCCATAAAACTGAAAGGAAAAGGCCTTTTTCAATATTCATCCGATCACAATTTCCAGATTTCACTTTAGCTGAAATATGCAACAATTAAGATGTTTTTTGTACAAACCTTGTTTAAGCACAGCTCTGTGCTTTTTCACTCATTCCATATGTCCCTGAACTGTGTATTTACCATGGGTACTTCCAGTATGAGGCTCTCCCACAATCCTGTCTGAGTTTTTTTTGTTGACGCCTTCAAAAATTGAGTACAGTGAGGCATAGGGAATTATGAAACATCATGTTGAAACACAGCATCAGAAATTTGGCACAAATTCAGCCTCTGTCTTTAATGTTCCCTAGTTTTTCATGCATGGGTTGCATGTCCTCTGAGTTGACCTGTATCACACAGTCAGCGGAGGATGGGCTAGTGTATTATTTATTTTCTCTTGCCGTCGCATTTTGGTTTATGCTGATGTTGACAGACAATTTATTTAATTGACTTTGGAATGTTACATAGATTTGGATATGCCAAAGCATGCCTATCGAGGAGTTATATAATGTTGCCGCTGATTCACAACCACAACCAACAGGATTGATTCTAAATTGAGCATTTACTGTGAAAGAATGATGTGTAACAAAGCTTCATGAGGTCAAAAACCTTTTAGTAATGCTCTAGTTCAACAAATATTTTTGATATCCTTATCTGACTAATTCAGTGAAAGACCTGCAGGTGTAGAAGTGCAGCATTAGACAGTACATATGAGAAGCAGTGTTGTTACACATATTTAATGAATCAGGTCTGCAGTGCATTTGAGGACTATAGGAGTCACATGCTACTTCAGTCAATCTTTTTTTACTTATTCACATTAACAAGAAAGTTTACACATTTACCAACTATATTTATGAAACCAGATTTACAGTACATACATACTGTCTACCTGTATTAATGTCAGCAAATGTAATATGGAACAGCAAATAATGCTGTTTAGTTTTGATGCAGGTTGTTGCTAATCTCGACATATTTATACTTACAGATGCATTCAGAAAGTATTCAGACCCTTTCATTTTTTTTCACAATTGTAATGTTGCAGCCTTATGCTAAAATATTTTAAATTGATTTTTCTACACGCAATACACCATGCTGACAAAGGGAAAATAGATTTTTAGAAGTTTTTTGCAAATTTATTTTAAAGGAAAAACTGAAATATCACATTGAAATAAATATTCAGACCCTTTATTCAGTACTTAGTTGAAGCACCTTTAGCCGTGATTACAAGGATCAAGTCTTCTTGGGTATGACGTGAAAACCTTTGCACACTTGGATTTGAGGATTTTCTAACATTCTTCTCTGCAGATCCTCTCAAACTTTGTCAGGTTGGGTGGGGGCTGTTGGTGGACAGACATTTCCGGGTCTCTCCAAAAACGGTAGATTGGGTTCAAAGTCAGGGCTCTGGCTGGGCCACTCCTGAGCTGTCTTGGCTGTGTACCCAGGGTCATGCCTGGTTTCTCCCAGACATTACACATGGATTTGAGGCAAAACAGTTAAATATTGGTTTCATCAGCTTGGTGAATCTTGTTTCTCACAGTCTGACAGTCCTTTCAGTTCTTTTTTTTTTGTTGTAAACTCTAATCAGTTTTCATGTGTATTTCACTGAGGAGAGGCCTCCATCTGGCCACTCTGCCATAAAGCCCAGATTGGTAGAGTGCTGCAGTGATGGTTGTCCTTCTGGAAGTTTCTCGCATCTCCCCACAGGATCTCTGTAGCTCAGCCAGAGCGACCATCAGGTTCTTGGTCACCTCCTTTACCAAGGCCCTTCTCCCCTGATTGCTCAGTTTGGCTTGGCAGCCAGCTCTAGGGAAGAGTCCTGGTTGTTCCACACGTCTTCCAAGAATTATGGAGGCCACTGTGCTTTTAGGAATCTTCAATGCAGCAGAAATTTTTTGTAGATTTCCCCTGATCTATGATGAGAATAACAGAAGGGGCCTGAATTCTCTCTGATTGCACTGTAAACATGTTTAAAAAAAAACAAAACAAAACAGCACTATTGACAAAAATGCCATATTATGTGAGTGCTTCAGAGATTCTCAAAACCAGGGACTCTAAACCTTCTGTTAAAGGTTTTCAGACATGAGAACATCTTTATTTGTTGGTTTGTTTGCTCTGAACATATTTGTTTAGCTGCTAGTAGCAGTCTTACTTGCTACCAGCACACACTGAGAAAGAAAAGATGAATGTTTGGGTCGTCCTGGGTGGCACTGTGATATTACAGTGATCTGATTTTCAGTGCTGTAGGGCAGGCACTAACACACAGCAACCTTGGCTTACAACATATGATAGAAACATTTAGCCAGATACAAAATACATGCACATTTAGGCTGGCAACACCAATTTGCCCACTTGTCCAAAGTCATAATATTTTGTAATTCAAAGAAATAAGAGCTGGAGTTGTTTGATGAAACAAATTAATTTGTACTTGAAACAAGCTTGTGTGAATCTGTTTTAAACCCCTAGAAGACATTATACTGAAGAGTCATAGTGTACGGTGGTCAACGATGATAAGAAGCTAATTGATTAAGTTGTGGACAGAACAAGAACTCACTTGTTATTCAAACAGAGCAAACAATAAATCCTGAGCACCTAAGCAAATTTCAATGACACATTCTCTTTATGGCTGTAACCATTTTAATGCTGACATATTGCATATTATTATTATATTGCATATTGACATATTACAAAATGTGGGAATACATGGGAACAACACTCATATTGGCATTGCCTACATGGCTAATGACTCATATGAAAAAACAGAGGATGTGTCACACACATTCTTCGCAACTACAGTGAGTGAATGTCTAATTAGGGCATTTGTTTTTGTGGTTGATAGTCATCCAAGAGCTTTTGTGAAGTAGGTGAAATCCCAGCAAATAATCTTTTTCTTGATGCTTTGTGAGAGATGGCAATGGTTTTCTTGTGAAATGCCAGTGTTGACTCACACTTGCATATACAGTATCTTCAGTGTAGAAAGAAATGTTTTCTAATGAACCAAGACGTTCCCAAAAAGACATTTTGAAAGGAATCACCTAATTGATGAGAGTCGGACTGCCTGGCACAGATAGAACGGCTGCCCATTTGGACCAGTATCCATGATTGGAGAAACATATTGCATTGAGTTTAAGTTTCTAATGGGGCAGCTAGTGTGACGGCACAAAGTAAAATGGGATGATAAAGTGATCATTGCCCGAATATCCATGTGTGTGAGAGAGCCTTTATGACTGACTGGCTCCCTTTAGCAATCAATGAATTCAGGATAAAAAAGAAGGAATTAACCAAAATACAGAAGGCATGAGCAGAGGCAAATTAAGTACTTACATAATGGTGTGATACAGCTGCACATTGTTCATGTGCTTTTTGTTGGGGTCAGGGTCCCTTCTTCTGATACTCAAGCTTACTTTAAAATGATGCAGTTCTACAGGGAGACAACATCGAATTCATCAGTCAGCCTCTAAGAGTATACATCTTTATTTTATTTGTTTTTAATAAATCTATTCTATTCTATGAATGTGACATCTCAAACTTTTCATGTGCACTTTCTTGTGTACAACTATGAAGCACGAAATGGCACCAGAGTCAATGAACTAGATGAGCAAACCACTGTATGTACACATTTGTAAGGGACTATTCAGTTAATGTTAACAAAAATCCTATTGAAGCATAACTCCGAGATGCACATATGCATGATGCGTTGCAATATTACAGCCTGCACCACAAAGCCGCAAACGGGAGATTTGCATCATGTTAGGATGAGCAGGGATCCGTTTAGTGCCAAATATCTCACTAACATTAATCGATAGGGTAAACAGGGTAGAAAATCTGACTAAGCCAGCTTTATATTCAAACATTTTGCAGCACACTACTTTATGCAAGAGTTCTGGTTAAACTTGATAACCATATATCATTCTCTCCTCTTACCGGAATTCTCTTATTGAGATAAACCAAGACCAATGGATTTGACATCCTGAAAATTTCTTCAATGATTTAATGAAGTTATAAAATGTAATAAAGTACAAAGGCCCGTAATCATAACATAAAGAAAACATCACATTAGCCTTGACTAAGGGAGTGAAAATATATCTGTGAGCTTGTTTGTATTTCAGGCAGCAGGCTGCAAACAATGGTGGTCAAACTCATGAGTGTTTCAGAGATTAGCTTGGATGACCTTGTCTGAATGTACTGTATGTGTATGGGTGTATGCGTGTTCGTGCATCACTAAGAGCCTTGTTAAGGCTTTTGCTTTGATATAAGGGCTCTGCAGTTCTGTTTGGTTGTCAGGCTGTAATTCTTTGATGTCCCGACCTGAGTACTTCTATTATCTGGGCTCTCTGTGCATGTAGGCTAAATGTCTGTGTTTGTTTCTTCCTTCTTTACTTTGGAGGACAGGGAGCAGCCTGCATCTGAAGTGTCTTATTTAGAATATCAGCAATGAGTGAAATAAAGGCAGTGAGTAAAGAGAGGTGTGACAGCACAGCAGGAGGCAGCATTTGAACACTTGCTCTTTGACCGAGCAGACTGAGCCAACAGCATGTTCCTGGATCCTGCAGCATGTGTCATTTTCCGCTTTTTTGTGTTCCTCACACTTTTAACATTTATTACATTTTTATGTGTTTTTGTGTTTTGCTGGTTTATTCTCCAACATATTGATTTAAACTTTATTTAGTTGATTGAATGATTTTTTTGCTGGTAGTGCACATTCTTTTATAGAATCCGAGTTAGTCTCTCAAGAGCATACTGTATCTATTGGCAGTACTCGAATTGTTCAAGGAAGATTAAATGCCACTGATTCGTTTTTGTTTTGATTTGTTTTGTTTTGTTTTGGACTTCAACCGACTAGTTTTCAGTGATTAACTGGCTTTGCTTCTCATTTCTGCTTTTTTCATCCCTGACTGATTAAACTCCTGCAGGCCTCCAAGTCCTTCAGTCTGTTGACTGGCCTGTCCAAATTTGTGGGTGGTACAATGAACACTTCCCTGTCATCGTGTCTGCCCGGTACTGAACAGCCTGCCTAACTCATGTCCCTGCCAGTCTGCCTGCCTGCCTTTCTGTTTTCCCGTCTGTTTGTGTAGTTAGCTGGCTGATGAATTGATTGCCTGTCTCCCTATCTGCCCTGTCTATCTGTGTATTTGTCTAGCTAACTGGTAACCTGGCTGGCAAATCAATTGTCTTTGTCGCTTTCTGTCTCTCATGTATTATAGGGTAAGTTGCTTTGCTTGGTGGCCTTTAAGGAGAAACAAAAGACAACTGATTAGATCAATTTAAGAGATTAAAAAAATGGTTCCAATTTAAATTTCTAAGCTTTGCATTTTCTATATTAGAGAGACAGAATTCTCGAACTCTCTGATCTTACGATGTGACACACACATTTTCAAAAATGGCGTAAAATTGCTTCTCCTTTGTGCATGCGTTTGTTGACATTACAGCAAGTAGTTATGAATTATAGAATAATTACAGATGTTACCCTTCACTACCTTCAGTGTTGTGCAACTTCACACTTCACAAGAGCTTTCCATTGGATCTACAGGATGTACTTACTGTACTTCTTTTTTTTCCTCTTTCTGCATAATAAAATTATGGTTATAGAGCTATAATACATTTGTAATCTAATCTGTTTTGAGTTGCTTTTTAACACATTGTTAAGTGATAAAACATATACTGGCTGGTAGCTGCACTTTTTGAATTGCCAGCAGAAGCCATTCCAGACCCATACAGGGAGCTGTAAATCCTCAGGTGCCTCCGCAAAACAGTTCCTCTTCTTATGTTTTTTGGCTGTTGGCAAACAGCTTTTTGGTGCAAAACCACCAGGAGAGTTAACAGGGCTCATGTTCATTAGTTGCAAATGGATATATTCGGATCACCATTCACAAAAACATGAGCATGTTAAATGGAAACGCTCATTTAACACATTCAGGCACAGCACTGACTAGCTTAGATTCTGCTTACAAGACATACTATATACTGCAGTCAGTGTTGAAAGTGTAGATAGAAAAATCAAAAATGACCCCAGGGGGCTCATTAAAGGATTGCTATAGCTAATCATTTGTAAACAGTCAGAACCTGCTGCAGTCAGTACTGTGAATAATAGCAACATGAACTGCATGTCCTCTCTAAGGGCTAAGTTTATGTACATGAAGACGTGTATGGCTAGTTTTTGCACCTCGCCTTTCATTCAGTTTTAGTTGGCAATTTACATATAGTTAGCACAACACTCGGAGCTCAGTAGGTGTAATTCAGTGGTTGGATTAGTCAGAGGTCAACAGTCTTACGAAAAAATCATAATACAATAATGTTTCATAAAAATGCAGACTAAATAGGTAATATGCTTCCAAAAGAAAAAGATAGCCTTTAGAAATGAGCAGTACAGTACAAAAAGCCCTGTCAACTAGTGTGAGTAGGTGTGAGAGCAGCAGGTCCGGCAGAAGATCAAAGTGGAGGGTGCAATGATGATGTCCCAGTACAATATAGAGGTAAATGCAGCCAAATGTTTGATCAAAAGAGTACAACTGCTCACTTCTACTGATTTGCGTTTATTAAACTTGAAGTTTAATGAATTTTGTGAATAATAACTTGTTGAAACAAACTCATTCTTGCGTAACAAGCACTAAACTGCCGCCATGACCCTCACAAATTTTGTTAACCTCAGTTAATCCAGTGAAATGTAAAACCAGTCACACTTCTTATATTTACTCTCAGTATTTGCATGACCCTTGTGCAACAGTCTTAATAAATATGGCCTTCCTCTTAAATAATTGATTTATTTGAGGCTATGTTGTGTTACTTACTTGGTTTAACATAAAACTGTGTGAGTGTGTGCGCGCGCAGAATTGTCTTAGGTGTGTGTAAAGGGGCTCAGATTAAATCATATGCCTTCTGTTTCTCCCTCCCTTCCTTCCTCTCACATGATACTTAATTGTTGATCTGCTCCTGTCACTTATATTCACATTTCACTCCCAACACCCTATTCCCCTATCGCCATAGTAACCAGAGTAGACATTACTTAGGGACCGGGTGGAGTTTCATGAGGTGTATGTGTCTGTATGCATGTCTGTTTGTGCCCGTTTATGTCTCCATCGATTAAAGCAATGAGAATCACCTAATTGGATAACAGTCTATGGAAAAGCGGGGGGGGGGGGGGGAGGGGGGGGGGGGGGGTGAATAGAGAGCAGGAGGAGACCACAGGAGGGAGGGAGCTCAATAGTTGTCTCAGCTTATTTTTCATCTCAGCTCAGTCTTGACACACAGGGCACACACTCAGAAAAAAACACACCATCACTACAAGGTGTGCAGACTGAAAACCACAAACTACCTGTGAGTATATTGTTTTCATACATTGGCTCTTAAAATAGAATATAGGAGTCCCCATCAAAGCATGTGGTTCATTCCCCCAATTACTAAACCTACACACAGTATACAGTGTCTTCGCTAAATCAAAGATAAAAATCTTTTCTGATAAATTTCCGTCCGTGAAATCTCTCATAAATATATATATTTATCTATTTATATATATCCTTTTGTGCATGTACTGTAAATGGCTGCTGAGAAGATTCAGCACCATGGACAGCACCAAACATCACACAGAGTCAGACGGGCTCGTCTTGGACATCAGAAAAAGGTTGTTGTGATCTATGAATAGTTATATAATAATAATAATTAAATGGTTTATTTGAAAACTACTCTTTTCATTTGCCAACTTTTAACATTTATAAGGACATGACTCCAAAGACATTAAACCAAACGCGCTGTGTTATTTATCTCTGTGTTGTCAGTGTAAGTAAATTCCTTCTGTTATCTAACAGCTTGGTCAACTCTGAGAGGCGTTAGGAGACACTAGGAAGGCCATGTAAGAGCTGCTTGTGTACAATATTCATTACTGTGATGATTTATAGACAGAGTTGAGAAAACATGGGATACTGTGATGAGGCTTTAACACTACAACAGTAAACCAATTCTAAAATAAGGGGAAAAGTGGCATAAAGATTTCAGTTCTAGTTTGTTGCCCCAATGTTGTTCACGTAGGTATGTATGTCTAAACTTACCTTCTTTTTAAATGAACTGTTTTGCCTTAAAATGTTTGCTTGTATTAATGTGATACAGAGGATTGTGAAAATGTTTCAGTAGTGGTGAAGATTAATTATGAGGCCTGCTAATGCAAAAAAGGGGTTGTGTAAAAGGATGATAATAAAATGCTCCATCTTCTTAAGTTCTTAATTAAAGTTTCAATGGATTAGAGTGACTGAAATTTATATTTAGAAAATTTGTCGTCTTTTCAGTTTATCTATTCTGACACAGTGGAACTCGTTGTGATTCACAGGAACGATGTGGTATAGTGCTAAAGTCAGCATGAAGCAAATGCCTTAAGGGTGTGAGAAACACTTGACTGCATGAGTGTGATGAATAACTATATCAGACTTTGTCATGTTGATGAGCACACTGTGATAATATAAACACATTAAAAAAAACAAAACTTCATACTTAAAGGGCAGTGCTTCTTAAATTTGAACATTTACGCCTTACACTAATTTTTTTTTTTCCAACTATGCAGAACTTGTCTCTCTCACTTTGTCTATCCTCTTCTATTTTTGCAGCTGGATTTTCATTCAGAATGCAAAGAAATGGAAGACTTCAGTTTTGCAATCAGGGCATTTTGAATTTTTCTTCAGAGTATCACAGCGTTAGATGATCTTCCCTGTTCATAAAACATGAATGAACCGTTTAAAAGATTTAGAAGACCCCCTCCTCTGTTGGAGTCTCAGTCTGTAATCCAAACATAAACAAGAGTGTCAGTACCAGCAGAAAAGTCAAAGCGCTGGATTGGAGAGACACAGTGGCTTCAGAGAGCATTCAGACCCCTTCACTCTTTCCAGATTTTATTGTGTTGTAGATGTAATTGTAAATGGAAAAATTATTCATTTTTGCCCATCAAATATTTAATCATCCTAGTTATGTGTATATGGGGGGACTACAAAGTAGCTCCCTCCCCCTGAGTCCCTCCTGTTTTTAGCCTGTTCACTTTTGCAAAGTTTGCCTTTACCTTAAAATTAATGACTTCGACCTCGAGTATCAAATGGATGACGTATTGTTTTCTTATTTATGTACATTTTTGGTTAATTTTCTGTTCATCCGACACACATATGTGACCCTTTCATCGTGCTCTTGGGTGCTCTTGTCTACAATAATACAAAAGAGACTGACCTTTAATTCAAAAAGCCATTTAGTTCACTGGAGTGAAAGTGACATGGTAAAATGACCGGGTTTGCAAAGCACAGTGCAGCCTCTCAGAAAAGACCAAAAACACAAATCAAAACATATCATTTTCTTAGCTTCACTGTGGCTTCCTCAGACTTCTTAAGACATTCTGATTGGGCTCCACTGACTGGTCCAGTATTCTTTATTTTGTGTAGTCCATGTCCAGACTGTGACTGAAGTTGATGAGTCCTTTGAGTACAACATGAATCCTTTTACCCAAATTATGTTTGACAGCAGAATTAAACCTTGATCTGTGGTAACACCAGACAAATGCCAAAACATCACTAGAAATGTAGATCTCTCATCACTTTAAACCAACTGGTTTATGTCTTTTTGATATACCAGCCTTCATCTGCCAGTATCACACAGTCACTCACAGCTGCACTTAGTTGTGTTTGTGGACCAACTTCATGTTATTATCCGTCTCTAAAAAAAGCTGCGCAACCATCTTTTAGGTCATTAAGCTCCTCTTCCTCTCTGCCTCCTGACCTTCCTCACTTTCTGTTTCCCCGCACTATAATTTGACTCGTATAAAGCAGACTTACACTGAAATTAGCTACCATGGCAACTTGGGCCAATATCATAGTCTTACATCTAAATAAGTCTTTCTCCACCCTTGCCTACCTCTTCCATGTTTCTGTCTGTCCTCCGCATCTTTATGTCGTCTTTCTCTGATGTGAATGCACAGAGAAGTCTCGTTAGCTGCCATAGAGACCAAAGACATCTCATTTTCTAAGGCTGCTCCATCACTAAGGGCCTGGGAGCCCTCCTCCTGCTGCCATCCTCCCTTCATTTGTCCATTTATCTAACAAACAACTGTATACACAGTCAAAGTCACTCACACACACACACACACAAACACTGATACTGTGCACATGGTGGCTTTCTTGATGCATTAACATTCCTCTGCTCATCCTGCTCCACTAGATTTATCCTTCCTCCTCTCTGCAGTAGTCATGGCTAAATTGCAAAGATGTTAACGTCTCTGTTCTTTCAGCTTTGTACATTTCCATCCGTTTTTTCTCATCTCTCTTTCCCACTTGAATTTTTTTTTACTCTCAATCTTTGTCTTTAATCAGTGATGAATTGCAACAATTCAATTAACCTCCCTACTAATCGAGGGGGGTGGAGGGCAGTGTATCCATGGCAACACTGACATTTCAGAAGAGGCAATATGATGCTATTTTGTGTGTGCATGTGTGTATGTGGAGTCCAGCAGCTGACAGCTGGGGACAAACCAGATCCAACCAGACTTTTGGAGAATTGAATAATGTGTGTGCGTGTGTGTGTCTGTGTGTGTGTGTGTGTGTGTGTGTGTGTGTGTGTGTGTGTGTGTGTGTGTGTGTGTGTGTGTGTGTGTGTGTGTGTGTGTGTGTGTGTTCGCAGTTGGTGGTTTGTCTGTTGATTGGTTGGTAGATAGAACGTGTCATTTGAATAGATGTCAGAAGTGCATCTCTATTGAAAGGTTTTCCTTCCTCCCCCTACTGAGCATTGACCAGTGCACACTCAAGCTCCCCCTCTCCCCCTCTGTCTGTCTGTCTCTCCGTCTTTGTGTCTGTCTGTATGGCTGTTTGACAGCCAGTTTCCCCTCTCTACATACACAAAGACAGTCCTTCACTGCAGATGGAGAAAGATCTCTGTGAAATTATTTTTGTTGTGGCTTCTCTTTTTAAAGCAGCACTCTCCTTCAACTGAAAAATATTATAAGTTTAATTTTTTTAATTATTTTTTTCCCCTCAAGACTTGACATGAAATATTTCATTCAAATTAACCTTCAGAAATTGTCAGACCACTTGAGAGGAAGCATAGACCTTGTCGAGTGAGATCATTCTTTCCCTCCTCCTGTCATAGTGCAGCAGGGATGATGAACTAGCATGACGCTATCATGGACATACTGCACTGCAACATGGATATGAATGACTCCACATTAGAAGGCTGATTACTTTATACAGTGTATTAGACACAAGAAAACCCTCATGTTGATCAGTCAGTCTATCTCACTCCACTGTTTGACTGTAACTGTATGATGGCTGTTTTACATATTAGCTTCTGGATAAGTTAATTTGTTTTAAGAATTTTGGTATTTTCAGTAAGTTGCATAATTGTTCTTACATGACATGAACATGGGATAACAGTATGATGTAGGTGTGCCTTGTGAGTATTATGTAATGTTATTTTTATCTTCCTCTACTACAGTTTTTTTATGCCTCCGTGCCAGTGGCATTCGTGGCCGTGTGGTCACGGTCATTGTGACTTCATGTCCATCCAATTTTTGTGAATGCAATATATCAGGAATGCCTGGAGGGAATTCAGTAAATTGGGCACAATCGTCCACTTGGACTCAATGAT
This sequence comes from Seriola aureovittata, assembly GCF_021018895.1. Classification (NCBI taxonomy): domain Eukaryota; kingdom Metazoa; phylum Chordata; class Actinopteri; order Carangiformes; family Carangidae; genus Seriola; species Seriola aureovittata. Next base: position 27,658,322 of record NC_079368.1, on the reverse strand, counting down.
GAACTGATAAGAATTTGGTGGTCAAAGGTCAAGGTCAATTTGACCTCACCATATGCATTTTTGGCCATTACAATGGCCACATGCACAGGAAGAGAAGAGGAGATTGTTACCACATTTCCTGCAACTTTACTGGTTGGCAGAGGTGCAAGGTGGTAATTCTACTGTATGTTTACTATTGATTATTATTATCATTATTGATGACATTCATGTTATTAAACTGATAAGAACTACATTGATCCTAGCCAAAAGCGATTTCAATTTCAATTTCCATGACATGATATTTGTATAACACTTAAGTTCTACAGTTTGGTAGCCTGCCCCTTTAATTGTTTTCATTTAGCTACATATACATCATAGCTAAAACTTTCATCAGTCGTGGTATCAGTGGTGTATCCACATTGCAGCAAACCATATTACATCTGAATACTCATCTTAGCTCTGTGGGTGTATTACATGATCTCAGGTGGTGCTTGATTCAGCTCAGCAGTCGTGATCATTTTATTTTTTAATCCCCTGTGTCCATGTGATCATCTGCCAAGCCACTACACAGAGATATGAATGAACACACACACACATATGTATATACATACTGTATATGCAGACACACACACACACACACATACACACACACACACACACACACACACACACACAAATAACCTAATAGCAGGGTAAATTCAAACAACTTTATTCACTAGAGGATAAAAATTGAAAGTAACTCCGCCTTAAGAGCATTTGGCTTTGTGGAGCTCTATTTGACCGGTGGACAAAACACTCAATAAATTAATAAACAGCACTGATATACTGTGACAGTGCAAGTGCGCACACATCAACACACATTCACAGAGTGCAAGTAGAAAGCCTCCCCACTCTAATGCTTGTGTTTTATTAGTCATAAACTGCACAGGCAGGGAGCAGCCAAAAAACTTCTTCCTGATTTGATTTGATGCTTTTTGGATATAAAGTGCTCTCCTGTGGTCTCACTGCTTTTATTCAGTGCAATTGAAATGAAGGTCCTATTGGCAGCATGAGAACTGACTGTGTTACAGAAAAATATATAAATAATTATCATGTTTTAGACTATGGATTTTATCCCCATTACACCTGTCAGTTTCAGTCACACATAACATGCACACACACATGCACAACCACACACAGGCAGGGAGAGTTCCTTCCTGTTCCAAAAAATGCAGGGAAATGCTCTGTGTCCAGGGACAATGAAAATAATTCATCCATTGTGTGTGTGTGTGTGTGTGTGTGTGTGTGTGTGTGTGTGTGTGTGTGTGTGTGTGTGTGTGTGTGTGTGTGTGTGTGTGTGTGTGTGTGTGTGTGTGTGTGTGTGTGTGTGTGTGTGTGTGTGTGTGTGTGTGCGTGCGTGCGCGTGCGCGTGCGTGCGTGTGTGTGTGTGTGCGTGTCTTCATACCCTTTTCATCCCATAGGGAGATTGTAATTGTTTTGCCCACTGCCAGAGTAGCCAACAAGCTCACACATCCACACACACCTGCCACCCTCCCCCCCGTCTGTGGCCTCTATTGTCGTGAAATTGGCTTTTCATTTTTTTTAATGCCATTTCATTTACTGTTGCTTCCAACTTACACACAGAGGAACAGAGGGATGAAAAAATAATTGTGAAGAAGGAGGTGAAACAGCAGGTAGGGAGGAGGAACATGGTGTCTGATGAGATTTCTTTAATTCATGATAAGATGATGACAATTCATACTGAAATTCAGTTCAATCTAATGCAACTTGTTTTATTTGTAGTTGTTGCATAAAGACAAAAACAGTTTTGCCACTTGTTCACTTATCTCTCTCTCTCTGTCCCTCCTCCGAGTTTTACACTTTGCCATCTATCACTTGGGAAATGATTACAGGCTTCTTTTGGCTGATGGTTGACGCCCAGTTGACAGGCTGTCAGTCAGACCACTGGGTTACCATAGTGATAGCTCAAACTACTCTTTCTCCTTGACAAATGGGTGATGTGTGTAAATCACCTGGGTCCGGCTGGTTGAGAGAGACAGAAATAGGCGAGGAAAGGCAATAGGAGGGGAGGGTTATCAGGGGTATTTCTTCTGTTTTTTGGGCCATTATTGCAGCCGTTACTGGCAGTTCCCAAGGGCATAGTTGTACACATGTGCATGCACACACACACACACACACACACACACACACACAGGAACACACAAACAACAAAGTTTCAGGGTCAGGCAGGTGAACGTGGAGAGAAGTGAGCTATGAGAAGCACCGTAATGAAATGTTCTGAAGAGCCAATGCAGTGGCACTGGCCCTAGTCAAGCACATAAAGAGATAGAGAAAGATGGAGAAAGATGAAATGAGAGAGAGTGAGATTCAGAGAGAGAGATGCAAAGAGAGTGAGATGCAGAGAGAAAATTAAGAAGAAAATAAGATAAACCTCACCCTCTGTGGTTTGGGGGAGGAGAACTGGGGAAGGGAAAGGTGAAGAGGGATCATGGCTGGGGGAAATGAGCTGTTTGACTGTTAAATTGTCTCTTCCTGTTGCACTTGGTGCCTTCTCTCTTGGGTGAAGATGTCAGTAATGATTGAAATGTCAGCATCACATTCAAACCTCCCCTCCCACCTTTACCCCTTAGCCCCCTTAATTCGTCATTCCATTCCTTTAATTTTTTTTATGTGAAATCGCATAGGCGCCCACAAACTGGGAACAGAGCTGAAGTCCAGAATCTCAAATCCATGTAAAAGGAAAAACAGAAATTCAGTAAATACCCCTGTTTCACTTTTTATTTTATTGCTTGAATAAATAGTGGGTTTTGTTTGATCTCTATACATGATTAAAAAGATTCATGCATCTGCTCAAGGTCGAAATTCTCTTCTTTTTTTATTCAGATTGCACCATTCTTTTATTCAGGATTGTTTTACATTATGTGTTTCATTTCCAGGTTGAGCCCTCTTGGCTTGAAAGACACAAAATACTTTTTAAATTGATCTTTAGCTGTCTGCTCAATCTGCTTCTGTTCCTGTTTCTGGATTCTTTTATAGCACTTACAGTCCTTCAGTTCAAGGTCCGAGCCTCCAGAATGCCTGAAGCAGGCCACAGGAGATCCCCTTAACTTGAAAAAAGACCTCAATATCTTTATCGTGTATTTACTGTTGCTGACTTCATTTCTTAGCCCTACCCTCCAGCATAAACTTAGAGCCCTGAAGTCCAAAGGAAATTGTTAAATATCCTCTGAGAGGTACAAATAATTCTTCGCACTAGTTATGTGGCTATTACTGCATTGCTTACACGGTGTCAGTCAGTAGTATTACATTAGACAAGCCAGTTGACATGTTTTCATAACAGCAAAGATTTCATGCATAAATGTCTATTCCTAGGTTTAGGCTTTCTCAGGTCATCAGTTAAAAATGACACATTCATGAATTATAATCATGTTTATTCTTACTAAACTATGTGCTGAAATACTTGGTGTTGTCCCTTCATACCTAGACAACTATAGACTGTTAGGTTTCTTGTCTCACTGCTGCCTCTTTATTGTTCTTTCTTCAAGTCCGCTGCTGGCCATTCTTTCACTTGGGGGTGACAGGGTGGGAAAGAGAGAGTGCGAGAAAATTTGAGACAAAGAGATTGAGCAGTGGGTAAATCTCTGCAGACATCACCCTTCTTTCCCTCCCACAGCCAGGCAGGCCCAGAGCCACGCAGGCATAAAGGACATTGTTTGTAGACAGGAGAAAGCACTTAGTTCCCCCTTCACACCTTTTAGCCGGAAAGTCTTCCGAGAGTCAGAGAGAGAAAGAGAAAGAAAGACCAGGCAGAGGAGAATAGCAGTGGGTTGAGAGGTTATAGAAGGTGAGTGGTGCAAAGAAGAGGGAGAGGAGGGTGCTATTTTCCCAAGACAAGAAAAGATGAGACAAAGTGAAAGAAAATGAGCAGATGGGTAGAATAGAGGAAAACAAACTTAAAGGAATGAGGCAGGAGAGGAGGATTGATGGGTGGAGGAGGGGAGAAGCTGGAACAGACATAGCAAGGCATGAGGAGAGGAGACACAAAGCAGGGGGAGGTAAGGACAGTGAAGTTTAAGTTGACATGTACTGCCAGTTGGTTTGAGATGTGAATCCATGAGTGTTACCTCATGAATAATGGGAAAGGGGCATCTAATCCCATCATCTCAGTAGCTGGAACAGTGACATAAGAGAGCTTAACAGGTCAGGAAAAAGAAAAGAGAGGTGGAAAGAAAGCTGTAGAAAAAGGTCAACGTTGACACAAAGTACAATGATATTCTGAAAGCTAAGAAGAGAAGAGAAGAGCAAGTGAGAGGCGAAAATAAAAGTTGCTAGAAGTTAAAGTCACAGAAAAAAAAATTGCAACTCAAAAAAGATGAAGAGTGAGGAGAAGAAAAATGATTGCTGATTGAAAATCTTTGGGAGAATGGTTTGGTTTGGAGGGGAACAAATGGACAGAACAAAGATGAGGGTAGGGAGGAAGGCACAAATAGAAGGACAGTGGTAACCTACTATTGTTGTCTTCTTGGCAAGAGAGGAGTGTTTGGGTGATGTAGGAGGAGAAGTATGCCCACTGGGTGAGAAGTACCTGAAGAAATAACTGGCTGGACAAAGGAGTTGCGGAGAGGCAGAGAGAAGAGAGAAGTGAATGAAGAGGATGGAAAGATTGGGGAAGGAGATGACAGCAACTCTGGAGAAGTCAGTAAAGGAAAAGAGGGATGCACAGTGGTTGACTGGTATTGCCAGGGGATCACAATGGTTGAAGCATTCTGATGTGTCGTCTGTTGAACACTAAAGGCTTCCTAGTTTCTCTGTGTGCACGTGCATGTTCTTGGCATCAAGCTATGATTTTATCACAAGGTGTAAACCTTAAAAGGCAACCAACCATTTTGTTCATTCATATTTTATCATCGTCCTGCAGAGACCACAAGCACTTAATGGGAAAGGGATTTTTTGCACCCACATAATGCTTGTATGTATTCCGCCCTCAGAGGATGCCAGTCACCTTTGCCAGCTGTCCTACTTCATTTTGCATTTGAGCACCAGCAGATTTTGCATTTGGGTGACATCCCTGGCTGTTTATGCTCAGAAATTCTCTGAGGCAGACACCGATGTTGCACTGTCCCAGGTCATAAAGATAGCAGTTGACCTCTTAAAGTTGCACAAACTCTGTTTTAAGTTCCTTTTGCACATACAATACACTATTTAGAAGCAATGGAAAGCAAAATGGAATGGAAACATCTTGAATCAAGTGAATAACCATTAATGAACAGGGAATTTGAAATTGGCTTCTGAACTTTAGACAGACATTAGTAACAGATGTCACACTATATATTGAGGCAAGCAAAGGTATGTGAATTAAAAGGAGGAGCATCAGGGTCTGAAACAAGAGTCAAGTCTGTCGCTTTGGTTTCAGAGTTTGACTTGGAAAGACGTGCTACCTAGTGATAGCATGCAGCCTACAAATCTCAACTGCCATTTGAAGAACCAAGCTTGATGAATTATCAAGTAAACCCCCACATTATTCAAACAGAAGCTTTAGGTGGTTCATGGAGGGAGGAGGGTTGTGACCAACAGGGGAAGTTACGTTTTCTGGCGGTCCAGGACGTTTGTATGATGGTGCTGGGGAGAGACAGCAGTGGGCAACCCCCTGCTCTTCAACAATGGCGTCGTTCACCGCATTTCACATTTGGCTCTGAATTTAAACAAACAAGTCCTGGCGAGAATTCAGAAAAGCCTTTTTTTTTTTTTTTTGTGTCGCAGCTGAACGAATTCAGCAGTGTGGCCAAGCTGAGTGTATGTTTAACAGATTAGAGATACAGTCAGTCACAATAATTTTTATGTTGTTTTGCGGATTATGTAGTGATGATGCAAAATCAGTGTCATGCTGGTAAAAAGCCGTAGGAGCACTGTGATATCTTCAACAAATCTATTGTCTATTTGATTTAGATGTAGGCCATGGACTTCTGCACCATGGAAATAGATGCTCATCAAAACAGTGCACATACTTGAGGTTTGCTGGCTGTCTCAGAGCAGGCTCCTGTCCCAGCTCTGTGATTTACGGGAGGAAGTCTTTTTTCCTTCCAGATATCCTGTTCTCTCTGGTTCAGCATATACAGAATACAAAACAGGTCACCAAGCGGGCCTATATTTCAGATAGATTTGAAGGCATTAACACACTAAAAAAAATTACTCTAGTGAATACATGAATGTCTGCCTTTGGGGAAAAGCCTGACCTGTGTTTAGCAGGGCAACATGAAGATGTTTCTGCTCAGGCTGGTGTTCTGTACCAGGCACACCTGTCAGTGGCTATCATGGAACCTGTGGTCAGGCAGCAGCTTAATGGACTGTGACAACTTATTTCATTTAGGAACTTGTTAAATAATGTGGATTTAAAGTCGACATTAGTCGGATAAATTCATGGTTTGTGTTGGTCTTCACAGAAGATTACCCGATATTAAAAAGAATAAAATAACACACACTTTATAACTTATGCCACCAAAACTGTCTGCAAGCATGAAGCTAGAAAACCTATACGCTTAAGTGGTCTCAGCATTAATGAGATACAGAAAGTTATTATGTTCATCTAGCATGTTAATGGATTAGGCATGTTGAGATTAAACGTAAATGCACTTTGGTTTTCAGCAGACGATAAAATCCATTTACTCTTTACACTTACTTAATATATTGACATTGTCAGTAGGTGAGGCCAAACAACACAACAGATAGTGACAATATTGTCACGGCAAACAGTCTGGGTCAGTGGTTAGAGAAGGGAGCCCAGTCTTTAAGGAAAAAAGCCCACTGACCCTAACTCTAGATGAGTGAGCGAAATGATAAGAAATAAAAACCACCACCAGCCAGCTGTCGCACTCTGCATAGCTTAATTGAATTACACCCTGTATGCTTTTTGCACTGGACAAAAGATCAAGACATACATCAGAAGTGAGGGAGAGTCTGTATGTGTGTGTGTGTGTGTGTGTGTGTGTGTGTGTGTGTGTGTGTGTGTGTGTGTGTATCCCTAAGGCAGTAATATGCACAGCATCTGTATACCGAGTGTGTTAAAGTGTTTCATTAAGACTTCTCCCTGTATACAGTGTTTTGTCCACCAGCAGGTTAATGAGTGTAGCACCGGTGTGTGTCTGTGGGGTGTCTGTGTAGGGTGTGTGTTTGCACTAATTATACATTTAAATGAAATGATACAACAATCACACAGTCTAATACACACACAAGCAAGAGAGAACATGCTTACACTTGCAAAAGCAAAGACGTTTTCTCTAATTTAATTTGTAAATATAATGAATAGTTGTCATAATACATTTTTTATTGATATTTGTAACAAAATCTTGTTCAAAGCTTGCACACGTTTAAAAAAAAAAAAAAAAAATTGATAATCAGTTGTGCCAAGTTATGTAAAATTCAACCACTGCATAAATATAGATTATTGAAATACATAGTGTTTGCAGAATTTTTTGAGCTGTGCCAAAAGCCTTTTTTATTTTCTCTTTTTTTTTTTTTATGCCTTTTTATTCAATTTGTTGCAATGAATAGCCTTGAGGCTTTTCCATACACTACTTTGATTCAAGCTCAAGGTAATATAATTTTTAACATTTTGACACACATGGGAGTCCAAACTCCCACCATGATGGCGAGGAACCACCGTAAGACATCACTTTAATTTTTCCTGAATAAAAAATGACCATTTTAATGGAAAGTGCAATTCACGATAGCTTTTCAGTAAGCTAATGTTGCCTGGCAAATATGGTAGATTCTTAGAGTGAGTGGATAAAATCATCCCCATTGTGGCTTCCTCATACAGAAAATCTACCTTGTAGCTCAACGTACATGGTATTTATGTGACCTTGATCAGTTCAACCTGGATAATGAACCAGTCTCTCCAAATACTAGCAACAAATGGACGTGATATGATTCGGTATGATATACTGTGTGTTTAGTGATTCTACCTTCGCTGCTGTTGTGAAGAGTGTATATATTGGTTTGACCTAATGTTTGATTTGCCTGATGATATGTTTAACATTACGCTCAACTGTTTTATAATCGAGGGGTGTGCAGTACAGTAGATACAGATTGTTTATAGGTGGGTGGCATTAGTTTGGAAGCGGCTCCAAAATCTCATTGTTTCTTTCTTGCTGGTCCTATCTGGCCTGTCAGGTGTTCAAATACAAAGAAGCGGCCTTGCATGACGAACATTGAATACTATTTAAGCGTCAATAGCACAGTGTCTGCCTCCAATAGATCTTTCTTTGACACTTTACAAATCCCTCCCAGGAGAGATGGGGATGTTAGGGAACCTTAGAGGCAGCGTAGAAATGTAAGGCTGCTACAGTACACGGGTGCTGTTTGAGTTAAAGAACTGGCAAAGTAGTGACATGATGAGGAGAGTGGAGATTTTACCTCGCGACGTACAGTACTTCCATCCCACTCTGAGGACAGGGTTGATTAATTGTCCAAGGATGATCTGCCGTTGGCTGGAACCGAACAGAGATGTTAGCTTGTGTCCAGACAGAGGTTCATCTTTGCCCTGTACTCAACAATCTGTGAGAGGCTCCATCTCACTGCTGGAATGAATTTAAGACACCTCTGTTAATCCTGCATTCAGAAGTGAGCAAGTGCATAGCCAGTGAATGTGTAGGCCTTTACATCCCAGTTATAATTTCACCCAGTGTCTACTGCTTGGTTTCAAAGTAAACCAAGCTGGAATATCTCCATTAGCTAAGCTGCTGCCCAGGAACTGCATTCCTGTGTTTGCTGGATAGAAAGGGCAGGGTGCCACAACGAGAGACTTGATCAATTTTACCCCGCGCCACTGTCTGCTGGCGTGGAACAATGGTAAGTCAAGTTTACAGTATGGTCAGGGAGGCGGGAATCAGGAGATCCATCACCACACTCCACACTGCTGCCATCATCCAAATGCAACACCGTGAGAGGAGAGCACTGAAAGAGATCCCATAAGTGTTTACCCTTGAATGGCTGGACAAAAAACTGTCCAGGCATGCAGGTGGACTTTCTGTGCTGACAGCAGCATGCTCAGTGCCAAGGCAGATGAAACCTGTCTGGTGGTGATTACGCAGGGACAAGGGGGGCAGAGGCAAGTGGAGTGTGACAAAGCCAACCTTGGCTTTCATTGTTTTCATGCTGGTCACCAAAGAAGAGTGGATGAGTAGCAGACCGAGTAGCCATTACTAAGGGCCACTTCCCAGAGATATGAGTGTGTAAGTGAAAATACTCTGTACTCAGACATGCAAAGATGTTTTGTGAGACCTAAGAGCACCATTAAAAAGCAGGTTTTAGCACTATGCTGTTCTTTGGAAAATGGATCGTCAGTAATGTAAAGCATACATAATTTCTAGCATATTTGATAAAACATGCAAAAACGCCAATATGGTTCTTCAGCCTTCAAACTGAGACATGAAGAGCCCTGGCTGAGTAATAAAGGCCAAAAGGGAGACAAAGAGAAAAAGAGACAGACAGAAGACTATAATATAAGTCAAGGTTGGGAGAAAGGATTGATGCACTGTATCCTATCTGTCTCTCTGTCTGTCTCTCTCTCTCTCTCTCTCTCTCTCTCTTTCTTTCTTTTGCTCTTGGTGTCTCTCAATTCCTTGCCTCAGCTCTGAAAGATGGTGTGTACAGCATAGTAATGAATTGGTCGCACTCCCCCAAGCCTGGAGAATGGGCCCCATTAAACTGCATTAAAACACAATAAGGCCTCTGTGTGTGTGTGTGTGTGTGTGTGTGTGTGTGTGTGTGTGTGTGTGTGTGTGTGTGTGTGTGTGTGTGTGTGTGTGTGTGTGTGTGTGTGTGTGTGTGTGTGTGTGTGTGTGTGCCTGTGCACACGTGTGTGTGTGTGTGTGTTTGTGACTGAAAGCCAATATTTCTCTTCCTCTCACCCTGTATTTCATTCTCACTCTTGATTTCTCATTCATTCTCCGTCTGGCCCCGTGGCTCTCTCTCCCCTCTCTGTGCCCTCACTACCCCTTTGTCCCTTTACCTCCTACTGCCACCCATCCTTCCTCCCTCTCTTTCCCTTCCACTTCTCCCTCCTGTGTCACCAGCTAACCCCCGTTCATACACCCATTTTCTACCCCCCTCCTTTTCTTTACATGTCATATTAATATTCAGTGAGCACATTTTTATTTATGAATAATTTTGCTGTTGGCTGCATCCAAATCCAAATGGCTGAAATGCTTCCTGTGTAATCAGATTGTGCGTATTAATGTATGTTTGTAGTTGTTGTGGACTTAATCTATTTGTTTGAATTGTTCTCCTCTGGATATGTCCATGCGTGTTTTATTTTATTGTGTATTTGTTTGTGCCCCTCCTATGTCTTTGTTAGGTTGTGTGTGTGTGTGTGTGTGTGTGTGTGTGTGTGTGTGTGTGTGTGTGTGTGTGTGTGTGTGTGTGTGTGTGTGTGTGTGTGTGTGTGTGAGTGTGTGAGAGAGAGAGAGAGAGACTTCATACCCTCTCCTGTGTATTCAAATGCTAGGGGATTAGGAAGCATGACTTCCAATTTCCAGACACTGCCTCTGTGCCTTTCAACCCTAAGACTTCTAAAACAGAAAGGAAAAAAAAAGACTTGGTGCGGCACAAACCAGCACATAGCACAACACAACAAACCAGACTGTAAAGTGGAATTCACATCACCACAGGACAGAAACAAACAAGTAACCCAAGAGTCGCAGAAAACGTATGAATATAAAAAGCTGATTTCTTCAGATCGTTTCTTTCGTCCTCCAAGACAAATCTGTGTTTCCATTTACTATTTTGCCAGCGCCATGCATGAAGAATATGAACGCTCACAGCACAATCAGATTTATTATTTTCAGTACCTTGTCACCAAATTGCGTTATAGCTGTGTGTCCCTGTTAAAGGGCATTTGGTAACTGATAACCTTTAATGACCTCTATCACCATTTGTAATTTGAAGCCTCATCCTTCAAAAGTAACTGGTGGAGCTTTCATGAGAATACAACCAACAAGAAACGTGGTGCGAACGGGTGATCACCGAGGTTTAACTGTAGCTTTTTCAGCTTGAGAATTAGCCTTGTTAGTCATCTTAACATAAATGGGTCAGATGTCTGCTGGAGGTCTGCTGTCCCTGCAGTATCAAAGAGACCTCTCTCCTTTAGTGCTTGAATGGGGATCAGTGAAGCTGTTTGATAGAGACAATGAAATATGAAATACTTTTTTCCCAGCAGGTGGGGAAAGAAATGTCTGCAGTATGGCAATTCTTTGATCTCAGGAAAGCAACATGCCAGCTTGCAATGCTGAGAGAGGAGGATAGGTGAAGACGCCCCCTCAATCCAGCCAGAAGCAGAATAATACCAGACCTGAGGCAAGAGAGTAAATGAGTTAATAGAGCTTTTTTTTCATTTAGTATCAAGACCCAGTTGAAATGGCCAACTCCTGGCAAATTGGTCAATCAATGCAAAACATCCTATGATAAGGATTGCCCCACAATGTCTCCTCACTGATGTACAGGTCTAATCAGCAGCTTCAGGTTCTTTGATGTCTGTTCAAAGCCTCCAGACAACTTGACACTGGGTTTGTTTTAGTCTGCTTTGCAAATGTTCTCACATTAAAAATATTGATGGTGAATGTCTTTGAAATTCATCAAAAACATCGCAGTTTGATCCACTTGAATTCTTCACGACCTTATCTGTAATGGATAAGTGAGTGTGTGAGGAGAACATGTTCACCAAGTTCCTTCAGAGAAGGCAGACTTGTAAAAGCATGAACATGGGGCACATTCTCACAGTCTCACCAGCCGCACATCTTCAGTTGGCAAGTGAACTTCTTGGCTCTTTATCACTTCAATTTTTTTGGAATCCCACCTCCAGTATTAAGTTATTAGGTATTCTATCAAATGCATAGACACAAGGGTACTTATTAATGCCCTATACACACACTAATGGACAGATCAATGAAAACCAATGAACAAATATCCAGCTGAATTATAGATGGGTATTTGTGAGTCATCTCTTTGGGATGGCCTCCCATTTTTATTTGAATCTGAATACACTAATGAAGAACTAAACCACATGAATGAGAACAGGAGGAGGATAGAGGCATATGCAGTAAAGGAGCATGTCCTGCGAGACAACCTGCTTCAAGAGACTTGTGTCTTACAGAGTGCAAAGTCATGTTCACAGCGCACTAGAGGATTTATGTCGCTGCTGCAGTGACAGGGTTAACACTCATGTTGCATGCCCTAATGGACACAGTTGTTAAGCTGCGTGTAGTGGAGTCTTTTTCAAAATCTCTTCTCTCCAAAATCTCTGCTTTGGAGTTGATAAATGAAAGGAAATATTACCAAGCTTTAAAAAGAGATGGATTAATAAAACTTTGGAATTTTGCATACATTTAATTATGTTTTAAATTTCCAGATAATCGGTACATCCAATGGTGGCAGGTCTTAATGAAAAGCAATGTTATTATGTTGATGGGACATGATGAGATTTTGATCATCTTGCCCCTAAAATCCTGCACTAATGTTGCTCTAATTGCTGCACAGTGACTTTTCTGGTCAGAAGCTGCCCTGTTTTGTAGTTGTGCAATTATCAAGTTCAGACTACTGTTTGCAATTCCATTACAACAATGAGTAACTAAGAGAATCTGGGTCACCATATTAAATACGCTATCTAAATTGTTAAGACTACTGTGTTGTTTTTACTGTTACTGGTTTGGACCTTTTGGATCACTGTGTGATTGGGATGCTTTGGAGCTTGAATAATGAATTCTGGACGAAGTGCACGTTTTTTGACAACACTATGTAGTATGTTATCTCACTCACCATGCCCAACGCTACTGTTCATTTTGTCTGAGTAAAAACCCTGCATATTGTCAAATATCGGAGTAAACATCCATTTGGGAAGTATCAATTCTATTTATCAGCTTGATCAACATAGGAAGTTCAAGAAAGTTTATTCAGTTCACACAGTAGGCTAATGATGCCTCGTATATCAGCTAATAGGAAGTAGTCATGACGGTGCTGCAAAACTGTGAACGCCGTAGAAATTGGCATATATTACAAGTTAGCCACGGTTTTGCAGCAGCAAATGCACAGTTGGCCTCTATTACATTGTGCTTATGTATCAGTGAAATTCATAGGGTGCATTTTGACAGAGCATTCATTTAGAACCATGATCAGACCAATTCCTCAGAGCAATGTTGTACTTCAATACCAGTGTTTGTTTAGAGCGCGGTATAATATTTTATGTTCAGGAGACTGAACTGATTGAGCTGCTTTACTTAGTCTCATACAACATTCTGTCATTCCTCTACTAATAGAGATCTGAGGAAATACATGATGTCATACCATAAACTGCTTTTTGTTTTTTTTTTGCTTTACTTTATTCTTTCTCTTCTTTTTGTGGAGGTAATCCATTTTACTTGTAATTAGCTGCGTGTGTTACTGTAGTTTTGTAATTACCAGTGAAGGCCAGCTTTGTTAGACTATAGCTGTGAAGTACAGGCAGTAATCTTTTCTGCCACTTTGTTTTTTAAATCTCTGTCTCTCTCTCTCCCATTTGTTCCCTTTTTGTCTTGGGAGTCAAGAAGTCAGAGGATGAATCCTGATGAAAACTCATCCAATCAATGCGCCAGTCATGCGCACACTTCACTTATGTATAGGGAGCTGTCAATCAAGCAGGGGAGATCACACTGAACAATGCAACAGTATGGGCACAAAATTTCTCCTGAGTATTCCCATGAATGAGTGGGGGCATAGACACAGGTGATTTTCAGTCTGGGCCTTCTCTTTCCTCCCTGTCTATGCATCACTAACACACTCCTTTGCCTTGTTTGTTTTTCTCTGTATGTTTTTACCTGTTATCCTTCCCTTCTCTGTCTTCTTGTTTTCCAAGCCTCCCTTTCTCTATGTTCTTACCCTGCCTCCCCAATCTTCCTCTTCCTAATCATCTTCCAACTTGTCCTCAGTTTCCCCTTCATTTATTTCCCACTTTTCTTCACTGTTCCTTTTTGCCGACATGATTCATTTTCACTGTACTTGTTTTCTTTCATCTACTCTTGTCCCTTCCTCCCCCTCTTCTTATATTTCTCCTCCTCTCATGTGAAAAGAGGACCTGGTTGTGAGAATTGTTACAAGTCCTGATGGTGGGCCTGGAGAACCCCTGGGTGCTCTGTGTCTGTTTTATTTATTTTACTATCATTTATTTCATCATTATTTATTTATTTATTTTTTTATTTTTTTATCTTTTTACATCATTCCATTTCCTCATGTCCTTCCATCACTTGGTCATTACTGTCCTCTGTCAGCCTGTGATAAATGGTCCCACAGAGCCCATCACTGTTAACAGGGCTAGACGGTGTGTGTTTGTGTGTGTGTGTGTGTGTGTGAAAAAAAAGGAAAAATGCATGATCACTCAGCTCCCATAATAGTTCATACGAAAGGGTCACACCAGGGAGCGACCACAGGTGAGCTGCTGTTGGATTTTATGATCAAACACTGAAAAACACATACAAGGGAGTGACGACAGCCCGAAGATGAGAGCCTAACAATGCTGATGAATATGCACTAATGGATACTATTTGGCAGCCTTAATCAAAATATCCATTTACAATTATATATACTGTAAAGTGTGTTATGCTTTTGAGCAGACTTTTGCTTGTTTAAATCTTATATTGTTGGTAAAACTGCACTCTTGTGGGTCGGGGAGGTGCTTGTCCATCACCCTGCTGTGGATAAATCAAGACAACAAGAAACCTTATCATCATTTACACCACTTACAAGGCATTTAATGAGTTGGTAACAGCAGGTGTTATGTGGGTTTTGTATTAATGAACAAATGGTTTCCTTAATCAAACTGATCCACGTTATTTGGTTTTAACAGTGAGTAATATGCCTGTAACTCCACTGCCATGATCCTGAACACCTATCAACTGCATAAACTATTTATACACCATTTTTAAGCCGTGGGAACTTTTTAATGTTTTTTTTTTTTCTGTCATTAATAATCAAAGTGAATGGCTATATCCAGATTATTAGTGAGAAAACAACACACAATATCCCCAACATTGTTTGCCAGTTCCTAGTTTGAGTCCTGACTCAACTAGTTTCTACTAAAGGCAGGTCAGGCAGGGTTTCACAGCTTTTCTAAAGATTGCTGCTAAGGATCCAAATAGGGCTATCTAAGTCACACTCATTAGGCTAGTTTCCACCAGAAAGATTCTTGGCACCTAAACATTAGCCTGTTTTCTGCCACATTACTGTGAAAAGCTTGCCACATATTCATTATACGGACCATGGGTTCAGTCAGTAGTCTGCTGACAGCAACAGGTTCAAACAAGGCTGTATGAAAACTGTAAGCCTGCATTTAGCAAGGTCAAAATAGTATGACTTTCCAGTTGCACCATGGCCTTAACCACTTCTCTCTTCTCATTCTCTTTCTTCTCATTTTCTTTATAGCAATCTGTCTTTCTCCCCCCCCCCCCCTCCCAGGATACAGCTGAACAGTGATTGACAAGTATTCACACTGAGCCATAAAACAGACAAGACCACTCTCTCACTTACAACTGGAGAAGCTAGATTCAGTTCTGTGTGCACGCATGCGTTTCTCTTTCTGTGTCATGTCTACAAGTTGCTTTTTGAGAAAGTCTTCAGTGGGATTTTTGGGGAAAATTTACAAGTAGTCCTCATGCTGTCAAGGTGCTGTATTTGCTGTTTTTATGGAAGTATAAGGCACTAATATGAAACCCTGTGTCCTTGTCTACAGTTCGTGCCTCAAAATACGCAGAAACAATGAACACCTTGCATTCATATGCATTTTCCCTAATTTGTTTTTTTTAACATGTAAATTGGGGATAAATTCTACAAGACTGAGAGTTGACTTTTAAAAAGTAAAAAAATAATCAAACAAGTTAACAAAAATAATTTCTTTCCCTTGTACAACCACCAGGTTAGTAGCCTGTGACTGTGTGGCTGCCTCTGTCCTATTTGTCTGTACACATGTGCTGTGTGTTTGTTGCACGTGTGTGAATGTGTGTGTTTCCCCTATTGATTGAAATCAATTTAAGCTGCTCCAGAAAAAGCTCTGACACTTTATGAAAAATACCAGGCCTTCCAACCATTGCCTGAAGCAACTGTATTATTGTATCCGTGTTTCCAGTTGCCAAGATACCACTTAAATGTATTAGAGTAGAGGAAGGTGATATATGTGCTGCAGAGCCCTCAGGTTGTGACCTGCACATAAGTGTCCATGGACACACGTGTTCATGTGTGGTACCCGCATGCAGCATGGGCATTTACTGTAGAAACAATATGTAGTTTGATAAAGACACTAATGTTTAAAATATTTCATTTATGAGCTATTCCCCCTTTCTCCGCAGCCATGTCTCCTCATACATATTAAGTTTATTTTATATCAGATACTAATTGTCTCTACCATCTTTTCTGTGAGATCATGGCTTTATTAACACTGGTGTAAAGATTATTTTAACTAGTGTAACATGATATGCATTCTGACCTGACAGTGATGCTGTTGAGCTGTGCTGAGAAGCTGATTTTCTAACTGCTTGTGGATCTAACATCTATCAAATTCCTGTGCTGTTTGCAATAGTAGCATGGGTCACTGCTACTCAGCACATGCTTTAATGGTATGACAAACATCACTCACATCATACATGTGTTTTCAGTGGGCAGTATGTCATAGTTCACTGCCCCTCCCACCTGTCAAACACATATCTGTGATTTAACCTGTGCAGATTTTGATGGGATCATGTGACAGATAGGTATTGTACTGTACATTCTCAAGCTATACATCACAGATAATAAATTCAGTCAACCTTTCATTTGAGTAACAGTGATGACACATCAACAGTGATGGCTACAAGTATTGTTAAAACCAATATTTAAATATCAACAGAAAAGAGGTAAAATTAATATCAATCAAAAATTCTGTTAGAGAAGAAGACTGTTTTTTTTACTTTCTAATTTTGTACTATGAGAAGTAAAACTTTACTTTAATATTTTCCATACATTTAGGAATTACATAGTGTTACTAGTATTGTAATTTCTTGATGCTGCAGGAGGAATATCTGGGGCCAGGTTGAGTCAGTAGAGTCAGAGGTATCACATAGTCGCAGCACAGACGGCAACTACAAATAACATAGGTCCTGATTGAATCGTTAGGTCGGCTAGTGTTTCCTGCTTAATATCTTCAGCTTAGTGGAAACAGGCTGTTGAAATGTATGTTGCTGATTATCTCAGGGAATCCCATTTAAGACAGAGGAAAAAGAGGAAACATGAGTGGATGATTACTAGTGTGTGTGTGTGTGTGTGTGAGAGAGAGAGAGAGAGAGAGAGAGAGAGAGAGAGAGCGAGAGAGAGAGAGAGATGAGTATTGGATGGGAACTGGAGATGTGGTGCACAAGTAGATAATGGAGGGGAGGATGGTAAAAAGCAGAGACAGAGGGCCTCCAGAGTGATACAGATGCCTTCTGACACTGATGGAACCTGAACCGAAACAGAAGAAGGGGTTCTACTTAGTAATTTTCCTAAAATGTGGGTTGGGATCAAAAAACGATTGCAGAGCTTTTGAGTGGGTTACAAGAGGTCAAGAATTGTTTTATACCTTAGTCACAGGGTGACAGTTTTATTCAATTATGGCACTGTAATAATTTAAGTACCAGTGTTCTGGGTAGAGGAGGGCTTGGGTGCAGAGGATAAACAGAGTGTAAGAGGCAGAAATAAAAAGTGGTAGGAAATGTGTGTATTGTTTATTGTACACACACACATATACACATGCACATACACACACACACACACGCTCTTTCTGACTGTCCCTCTGTCTTGTATTCAAACACACAATATTTGTTTCCCACCCTCTTCTCCCTCTGCTCTCTATTCTCCATTGCACATGCATGCTGCCACTTACACATCCAATCTGTAAGACTACTAGTCACTAACAGTAGCAGGAGGGAGAAGGAGAGTGTACACAAATTGTATTTAGGAGATAAAGCTGTTGACAGAAAACGAAACTGTTTGACAGACATAATGCATTTCCTTGAAGATAGCCACTAGTTACTGATAATGCATAGTGAAGACTTGTATATATATATATATTTTCATTATAGTGATGTAGAAACCATATGGCAGATGTATCATACATTCTCTTGATGGTGTGTCTGATGAAATGTGAGGTGCTTGTTATTCTTATTTCAAGTAGGATTTAAAGCTATGGGTCAGTAGGGAAATATGGTGCTAATGTTTCCAGGGTTAAGAGTTCCATTCCCACAGGGACTAAGGCTATAGATGTTTACACTCCTGGAACTCTTAGATGGATCAAGACCCTTGACCTAATTGTTTATACTCCCCAATGCTTATAGATATTTAACAAAACTTGTCTTTGCTTTGTGAACATAATGGGAATCTTGGTATTAGAGTCCCTGACATCATATATGGTAAGAAAGAACTGTACAGAAAGAGAACTTCTTAATCTTCAGTCAGCTTTCAAGTATTGCCTTATCACCATCGAGTGCTAGCAGGACGCTTGGATCTTAGTACAAGGCCCTGAATTGATCAGTTTGGTCTGTAAATGGACCATCAAAAATGTTTAAACACCTTATGATTAGACTCACAAATAAACAGCCAGAGAGACAAGTGGGCAGATGGACAGTCTGGATAAATGGCCAGGGATAAAGGTGCAGAGCTTGGCAGGCCACAACACACATTTGCAAACACACAACCATGTGCATGCATGCACACACACATCTGCCATTTGTTTGTCTCTGAACTTCCCAGACAAACACACCAACACACACAGCCAGACAATCACATTTAATGACACTATCACATGCAGACACCCACAACACACCCATTTACACTTTCCAGGTTTCCCCAGAGTGGGTCTGATGGATGTGTGACAGCTGTACTCCCTCACCCCCGCTCCTTGTCTTCCCTAATAAATTCTCCATTTCTCATTCAACTCATTAGCTAATTCACAAATCAATATCAATGAAACCTTTTAGTTACATAGTGTATGCGTGTGGTGTGTGTGTTGCCTGTCTTGTTAGCTTTCCTCCTCACTGCTTCTTGATTCGTATTCCCCCGATAAGGATCAATATCAATAAGACTACTTTTAACTTGGACTTTTCCTAATCATGGATGTACTCTTAGCTTTACTTCCTCACTTCTTTTTCACCTGCCCAAGAAATTTGCATCTTTGTTTCTCTTTGTGTGTGTTTGGACATCAATCATGGTCTTAGTCAAGCTGGCCAATGTTCCAGCCATCTCAAACTTCATTCCACAGGGTAATTTCCTTCTTTCGTGCTCCTTTATTTTAAAGTGGCTAATTAGAATAAAAGTTGAGCAAACAACAAACCAACCAAACTTTATAATCAACACTGTTTCTTTCTCTCCCTCTCTTTTGTGTTTCCATTTTTTTCTGCATGTTTGAAAGCCATTTTAATAAAAATTTGTAATGAGAGCTGGCCAGTGGCGCATGGCAGAGATTACCACTGGCCGAGATTCATACTCTTCAGTCCAATGATGGATATACACACTAATAGCCTCTCTGTCTTTCTCTTACATTCTCTGACAAACACACATAGCAAAGCTTGCTTGTCAGGGAATGTTAAGTGACTGTTAGTGTTGGGGCAGACGAATGTCAGAGAGACCCATGGTGATCAGAGGTCCATATGTGTCTCATTAGCATGATCACAGCTTTTTGTGTGTGTGTCTGTGTGTGAAAGGCTAATGAAGGGAGGCTTCTGTGTGGTGATATGCCTAGTAGCACAATGTCATCACATTTGTTAATTTGACTGCCATGGGAGAAAGACATACAGAAGATAGACACGATATCATGAACACACGATTCATATGTTTCAAAAATAATAAACCGTTATTATGCTTGTCAAGCCTGTAATAAGGTGTAAAGTATTGATTCAGTTCTATAGTATTTTAAAGGCCACAGTTTCAGTGTCGTAATTGCATTCAACTGACTTTATTGCAACTCATTTTGCAATCCATCACTTGGACTAGTCAGTTCTTGTGAATGAGGTAAATTAAGCACTAAATCAAAATGTATTTGCCAAAACATAAAACAAACATTTGGGCATCTGATATTCATAACAGCTGAAAAATCTTGGTTGGTAAAATTAGTGCAATAGGTGTCATTGAACAGACTTCAGATATTCAGTTAGAGTGCCCATTTATTTTTATTATTCTATTTCTTTTACAAAACTGCTTTAATAATCTTATTTAGAAGCTACATTAGATATGTTTATGTAGTGCACTCTCCTTTTGTCTGCTGTCATTGAGGTCCCTTCGTTTTCAATTCAGCTTAATTAAGTTTCCTCTTGCCCCACTACAACGGTCTTTTCAATGCTCCTGCACTATTTGCACCTGCTCTTTTGAAGCAGGGTTTTATTTCATCCAAACTGACCCTCAAAACATTGCTTACATGCTCCATTCCAGCAAAGTGTCTATCACATCTCGCCATGTCATTTTTGTTATCGCCCATTAAGAGAGGCACACTTTGCTATTTACGCACACGGTGCACTTCAGATGACAGACACCCTGCTCTTCCAGGCTGGTGCGCCTGATTCATAAATAACATGCACACCGCCATGCACAGAATGCAAATCAAGTAAAGTGCAAAAGGCTTTGTGATGGCGACCCTGAGTTTCCTCTGCTAATGTCAGACTGGTAAAGAGAAACACTGAGTATCCTGTTAATGCCA
Organism: Seriola aureovittata; assembly: GCF_021018895.1. NCBI lineage: Eukaryota > Metazoa > Chordata > Actinopteri > Carangiformes > Carangidae > Seriola > Seriola aureovittata. Next base: position 27,637,627 of record NC_079368.1, on the reverse strand, counting down.
AGCTCGTACAGGAAAACACTGAGTGGTCTCCAGACTTGCCTGAGTGGAGCTCTCTGACCCTTCCTTACCACCTGGCCTCTCTTAGCTGCAGTGTTTAGTAGCAGGCTGGTACTTATTCCCGGTGTACTCATGTTCGCCCTGTCTCTCTCCTACAGTTTCAACTCCCTCCATCTTGTACAGACGGGTCAATACATTTGCCCTGTGGTGCCCTTATTTATGCCAGGTCGTAGTCACAAGTCAGCTCACAGGGCTGTTATCTCTCTTTCCAGTTTGTTGGCGTCTCTATTTCCCTCTGTCTAGTGTTGCCTTTTCTCTTTGTTTTTCAACCTGTGCCAGGTTTGTCCTTTCACTGTGGCTGGCATTTAATTATCACAATGTTACGCAATGCATGAAAACACGCATGCCTTTATGTGCACTTCTTCACATATGAATCTGCCTTACTGTGGTCACAAATTAAATTTTCATCTTAATTAATAAAAACATTTAGAAATAGTATTTAATCTTTACCTCAAGACCTGTTGGTGTAAGGCCAGCTAAATGAAGCTGTGACATCTGTGTTTTCACAGCCTGTCTTTTTTGTCCAAATTTTCTTTATACTGTAGCTTTTAATTTAAAAGCTCTCAGGAAGAGCTATCCATCATGCTATTGTAATGGCGAATTCTCTGCCTCCTTGCAGTTGGCAGTTATTCACAGCAGAAAGGCCAAATCTCGGAGGGAACCTTCTTTCTGCCCAGTTCAGTGTCTGTTAAATTGTGATACCATAGTGTTGTGATACTGTAGACACTGTGGTGCTATGGTCACAAACGTTTTGCAAGTCTTTTGCATTCAATCCATTGTTTTACCTCATAATTCTGACTGTTACCACTTGATCAGGTTGTTAATGTGTAAGAGAATTTTAGATTGTGAATTATGAATCCTAAGTAATGTTTTAGTTCACTGGTAACGTCAACAGTTTATTTAAGTGTGTTTTCTCTTGAACGTGTTTTGATCAGTACCGGAAAATTGTGATGTATCACAGAAAGTGGTCCACATTCTGATTTCAGCTGCAGTCCTGCACCCTCATGTCCCCTGACAGTATTGGGTTGTACCTGCAGGCAGACAAAGTTGCCACCTCAGTGAGCATCTCCCAGGCAGAGGTTGAGCTGTCTGTGCTCTGTCTGTCCTGCCCTGTGGCAACTTTACAGTAGCCACAGAGAGGTTTTCACCTCCCTGACATGCATGTCTCCATGCACATGTCTCTCTGCCCTTACTCTGTGTTAGCTTGGCACACAGCGGCACCTCCCTGGCAGAGGTTAAGCTGTTTGTACCACGTGGAGATACAGCTTTCCTGTCTCTCTGCAGTACTGCACTTGCCCTATGCTAGGCTGGCACATGATGGCCTCTTCTTGGCAGAGGTTGGATGATAACTCCTGCCCACTGGGGCTCTTGTTCAGCATCACGTTGGAACAGCCTACACTAACACATCTGTGTTGCTACCTCTCTGGCAGCCACTCACTTGTTCAACCCCCACATGCTCCGTCTGGGGCAAATCTCTCTGTTGTCCTGCAGTTGCCTAGCACAGTGGTTATCAGCTTGGGAATAACTGTGGCACAGGAGGTTGAAAGATTATTTCTGTGGCAAGAACTTGATGGAAAACATGTTTTGTAAAACCATTTCACACATTTAACTACTTATAAATAATTGTTGCTTCTATGTTAAATACTTGCTTTTGGCTGCCTTCAATGATGTTGTTGAGTAGAAATGGAAACATCACATTTTGACATAGATATTCAGCTCACAGTTGTTCACACTGATGGCAAATATTAATATATTCATTCAGTTTTATGGCCCAAAAGCCAAGAAACCTGGTCGGCCAAGTTGGTCTTTGAGTCACTGACCTGGCTTGTGGGGGCTTGGTTTGTAATACAAATGGCATTTTCTTGGCCAGGTATCAACAGCCTGCTCTGTCTTATGCATTGGTAATGCCTCATCTTTCATCCTCTGTGTGCCATGGTGCCCTCTGTACCAGATAATGCCCTGCAGGTCGGCGGGTTTGGCAGCTATCTTGCTGTGATTCAGTGGTTTAGTGCTGTTTTGTCCAAGGCAGTGTGTATGTGTTTGTGTACCCATGAGGGTCACTGAGTAGAGAGCTGTTACCTCCAGCTCTTCTATTCTCTCATGTTTGCTTCTTCTCTTTCTATCGCAGTATTCACGGCTCAATGTGCTTTCCTCCTGTGTTCTAAGCGTTTCTGGCCTCCTTTCCTTCATCTCTTTTTCTCTAGCATTCTTGTTTTCTTTTCCTGTTTTCCTTTTCTCTATCCTTTCCCCTCTGTTTCCATCTCCCTTGATTTCTCTCTCCTCCATTCTTCATCTGTTGCCCTGTTTATTCACTCCCACTCTCTTCCTTGCTGTCATTTCTGTCTTTTTGTCTTTTGTGCTTTCTGATCTCCTTTTATCTGAGCTGTCTACATGGTGGGCTGACAGAGACACAGTCACACACAAGGGCACGCACATACAGCATGTAGAAAACACGGGCACACACGCACACACACACACACACACACACACACACACACAAATAGTGCTAACTTTAAAAAATTGGGCACATAGGAGATTCACAAGCATATACACCCACATGTGCACACATACACACAGACACACACACACACACACACAATACACAAATGCTGTCTTACTGTGTGGCTTTACCAGGAAGAGGGCTGTTTTCAGGATGAGTCACTCTATACAGTGTTTATTTCCCTCCCTCTGATGTGAAACAACAGTCTTCAGAAGCTGAAACCATGGCAACAGCCTCTGCAGCCCTGACTATGGGATCGCGGCCACATGACATCACTTCAGGAGACTCACATAAGGAGACTAACAGCCTTTCACACACACACACACACACACACACACACACACACACACACACACACACACACATAATAACTACATCACCTTTGAACCTTTTGGAAGCCCCGTAGAGACTTCATATATCTGTTCTCATTTTTATGTTTCAAATTCCCATTTTATTATTCTACTTCATGTGTACATGCTATTCGCAGGACACAGAACGCACCCGACACTACCACCTGAGAAACACCGACTCCATTATTTGGTATTGTTAAATGACTGTTTGGGAATATTCACTTCTTTTCCCTTTGCAGCAACGAAAGAAAGAGAAGTATTTGTCTTTCTTTTGAATCTGTGATGTTACATCAGAGTATATCTCCATTGAGAATCAATTGACAATGATAATTGTGGGAACATTTAAAAGGTTTTGTGAACATGAAGGTGAATTTTCTGGTTCAGAGCACTTATTACTTGTAAAACAATAAGCTCTACTGGCTATGAAGCTCAAAAGCTTTCCTACTGAGAGTAGCCCCAGTCTATATAACTAATTCCTAAATGCCTGTATAGGAATTCATAACAATTTAATGCTTTTAATTGTTAAGGGTAAATAGACAGCTTCGAGTGGTGTTTTTGTGCGCTATAATGTATACTGCCTTATTGGAGAGTTAATGTTTAAACTGAAGAAAACGTCTTCCACCAGACGGCTTTTAGTATTTAATAATCTCAAAACACAGTATCACAGTGATTGCTAAAAAAAAGTAGGAGTCAGATTCACTGAGTCACTTGTTCATTTTTAATGTAAACTCCATGGATGCTTGGTGAAAACTGAAGAAGACCACGACTTGTCTTGTCTTCCAGGAAGGTTGATATGATATTGGTACAAGGAAATAAATAAATAACATTTGCGCATATCAGTTCAGGTTTCCACACCTTGATTTTATTGAAAACAAAAACAAAACCAAAAAAAGAACTAACCCTGACATGGGAAATTAGAATAACAAAGTGAGCACATTCTTCATTTTGACTTGAAATCTCTTGGTGTTTTCACAGTTGGCAGTTTGACTGTTCATTAAGAAAAAAAGCATCATGTTTTTGTAAGAGCCAATTTTGTCAAGTTTTCCATGGCTGTGAAAGGTGTGTGCTTTACAACAGAGGTGAGAGAGAAAAAGAAGGGGAAGAAAGCAGAGCGAGTGGCCAGTGGAGATGAGATGGCGGCGCTCTGAAGTAAGGAGCCTGATGATCGCTCTCTCTGGGTTCTGACCTCATGCATTGGTAAACAGGCGTCGTGTTGGTTCTCCGTAACACACAGGCAAAGTGGCACACATGCACTCACCCATACACAGTATCCCACTTTCTGTCTTGCCACTAGGCAAATACACACATTATGAGTCATTTGAATACACCTGGCAAATGTGTTTGCATCTCATTTCATGCAGGAACCATTTAGAAATTAGAGTCCTCTCACTGATGGGTGAAATGGTCAACAAGGGAATGTGTTGACTTACACGTCTGACTCATGCGTTCGCTGAGGTGCACCTTGACATATTAGGCACGGACACACAAATCCATGTACACACACTTTTGGAGACATCTTGCACATTCCTTTTTTGGGGCAAAGTAATTTTCTAGCCTACTGCAGCCAGGAAATCTCCACTCAAAAAAACAAATGACACCCCAGAGGTTTTAGTGGACCAGAAGAGTGATTACTCTATTAAACAACAGCTATTATTTAGTTTTTAGAGTTTCTTGGATGATTTTTATTTCATGGTTTTAAAGCAACACATAATATACTGTACTGGCCTGAATATATATCTTTCTCTGGTCTGCTATACGTCAAAAAAGGGAACATGTAATCTTTCTTCCAGTCATAACTGTCATTACACATTGAACACACTCACTGTCTAACTATCTGACTCCGTGTCTCTGATTTTCACACTGACCCTCTTCAGTCATTATCTCTCTCCCGGTAGAGAGGCAGATGTTATGTGAAACAATAGTTACCTGGATTACCATGGTTAATAATGGTTATGACTGAAATACCAATAGGTGGCATAATTCTATTCAAATGACTTACTTATTATTACTAATTATTATTCAGAGTATATTTCATCTTTAACGTTATTGTAAACCCATGGTACACCATTGATTTCCCTTTTTTTTGATTGATTAAAGCTCTGCTCAGGAGTCTTTCTCAGACTGGGGCATGGAGTCCAATGAGCTCCTCTAATGGCCAGTGGAGCTCTGCCCACCATCCACCTGAGCACTTTTGCTGAGCCGAGTTTTGCTGGGCCTCTGCAATAACTCAACCAACCACTGTAATAACTACATAATTTGATTAAATCCTCTTAATGAATAAAGCACAATAAGCGTCAAAACAATCATCATACAGTATTAGAAATAAGTAGTTAATGCATTAATGTAATGTCTTGTTGCACTAAAGGTTTGTGAATCTTTCTTGAAATCACGTAAAATCATCACAGTATGCAAGTTATTATACTATAGATTTTTATAAGGTCTGCATGAATGCTCTTCTCCTTGGAGCATTCCACTGAAATTAAGTTTTTACTGCTGCAGTCTGACATTTAGGTTTCATGTATGTATGTATGTATATATATATGTGTGTTTTTTTAATGTATTTTTCTTCGACAGCCTATATTTCCCTCTTCCCCTCTTCTGTACATCATCCATTTGCGAGGACAAATGCTTGGCTGCTCTGTTTAATAGTCATGGAAAGAGTTGTGACAATGGAAAGTGTTGCAGTTGGAAGCTTTGATGACGGGCAGCTTTTTGTGTCTTTCTGTTGTGCGTAAAGAGAATCTTTACTTAATATAGCAAGGAAACCCTTTACTGTGTACACTGAAGCTGACATAACGCACCGGTAAACCAATTTATTTAGTGTTACCTAATAGGCTGACAGATGCGAGTTTCCATGCTCTGTCAGGTGTTGCGATAATTACAAGCCAGCAGCTTACATTTGCCCTACTGAAGTGTTCTTGAGCAACTCGCTCAGTTTCTACCAGCAATCAGAGGCTTCGCTCTTTATTCTGACCTCCCTGTCAAGAAAAAAAACAAAGAGAATCTCCCTATTGTAAACATTTCAGTATATTGTTATTGTAACTGAGGGCGTATTTGACTTGCATTTCTCTGACTGTGAGTCGGGACCCAAAATGAATCTCATGCCTGTTTATAGTGCCTCCCTTTATGTGACTTCTGGTATGTTTTAATGAGACTGGGTCCTATGCTGAGGCTAGAGTACACAGTTTGCTCCCCACATTGAAAAAATTGCAAAAATCCCTATTTTGTAGAATTATCCAGCTCAAAGGTTGCTTTATTTCTGCTGGAGAGAACAGGGAACATTTTCCACACACAAGATTCCCTTTGCTCCTTTAGTGTTCATTAAAACAGTACATTAACCAGCTGTAAGAACCTTTTTGAAGCTGGTACTATACCTTTGCTTCTATGAACCTGACTTGTAATTACCAGGAAGTTTTCCTCAGTTTTCACTGTGGAAAGGGTTTAGGACCAATGACATGTATAATGCGGTGTAGGGCTGTACAATTAAGTACTGCTTTGTGTCTTGCTGACTTGTGCTCAACTGAAACATAATGAACTCATCTCTCATTTACAGAACGGGGTCCAATTATTTTTGTACGTGTCATAAGACTATAAAAGCCATTACAATGAAGTACTGGTTTGTGTTTCTATATGTCATGTTAACACGAAGGGAAAATTTTACACTTACAGATTTACAGCAGCAGCTAGGTATATATTTCTAGCTGCTCATTTCTGTCTTAAGGAAATATGATAGAATTTTGCATATCTGATATCAAAGCCTCTCAACTCAGAGCTCTCCTTATGAGCTCCCTTCTCCTACTTCTTCCCATTGACATTTGCTTCATGCCCAGTACCCAGCCTGTGCTGTTGAATTTTTATTTTTATTTTATTTTTTGACACCTCTAAGAATGCATCAAGGGCTTCCATAACAAAACCATCCGTTCATTCGCCATCAAATGCCCGTGCCCTAAACGCACTCTCCACAGCCGGATTAACAATCATCGCAAATCGTTTTCCCTCACTGTGCATTTCATCTAACATTGATATTCTGCCAAGGATCTGAAGTTCTGGGAGATTGACGTTATCACAACCTCAAGCAGAGGAGGTGATCTCGATCACTGCATCTTACAAACAGAGGTATAATATTTAACCGTGTCTCCCTATGGACTTAAATAAGGAATTGGACCTGTAAACCTTGTAATTTATTGTGTATATAGTTGTCTGTATTATTTCTAAACTCTTTATTTTTATATTTTTGCACCTCTTTCTTCCCTTTTTGTGAGTGCTGTTGGGTCTTTCAAAAAAGAGGTCAGAAAGCAGCCATAACTGATCGTCGTCATAGCCTAGAGAAAGTTTTTTAACATTGCTCAGATACTACAGGGCCAGCCTTGAGCACGCAATACTCCCTTGTCACCTCTTCCCACCAAGCTGCAGTATTTCTCTCTTGGACGGCTGCAAGGGCTGCGTCCTTTTTAATGATTTTTCCACTATCTGATACCCCATAAGAGGATGAGACTTCTCGTGAACCAAAGTCAAAAAATCTCCAACGGAAGTGTCAATTAAAAATACTTTGTCTCTGGAAATGACAAAGGATACATAATATGCATATTTTTGGATTATGTATTTTTTTTCTAGATTGTCCTCAAATGGTGTAACATGACCTTGTTAATTTACAGCCCACCATGGAAGTCTTTAATCTATAGCTGATTATACACAACAATTACTTGTCTGATTCAAATTCAAATGTCAACTTAAATGGCAATTAAATGTTCACTTTATCAGTCTGACCAATATAATACAATGTACATATAACCCATGGCTGACTGAACATATGCACTCTTCTATAGCAGTGTGTGCTCTCAGGGAAAGATACAATGTGGGTAACTGCAGTATGATATCTGGCTCCCTGATTATAGTCCAGTACTACTCACCAGTACACAAAGCAGAAACTTTACTGCACTCGTGTGTGTGTGTGTGTGTGTGTGTGTGTGTGTGTGTGTGTGTGTGTGGGGGGGGGGGGGGGGGGTGTATGGGTGTGTGTGTGTTAGCATTATATAACTCAAGTGTGTAAATGGATTCAAAGACTACCTTTGACCCAGTGAATTTTCTGAAAATTGTTGTGGCGGAAGGTTTCAAGGTCAAATCTTTGTTGGTCTCCAATTACCAGCCCCCTTCATACATCATTACATCTGGCGTATCAGTGCAGAGAGGGGGGCAGTGTGTTTGGTCAGTTATGATTTAGGGAGAGGCTTTTTTCACCCTCCCACATCTAGTGGACTGGAAAGATGTCAGAACATGTTTTTGACCAGTTCTAAAGCCAGCGCAGACAATGTGTGAATGTTTTAAAAGGGAGGAGAGCAAGACAGCACAGGAAAAAAAAACCTTCCCAGGACACAGTTACTAACTTAAGGAATTTAAAACAAAGGTTAATTTGAATGAAAATTAACGCTCATGGCAAAGCAAAGCGATTCCAGAATAAAAAATAAGTAAAAGGAAAGGCAAAATAGCCTTTCAGAGCATTTCATATGCAACATGTCCTCAATATCTTGCCCTCCCTCCTCCCACTGCTGATTTTTTTTTTCCTTTGCTTTTTTGAATGCTAACATAAAACCAGAGGCAGAGTGAAAGACAGACCTTGGCTTTTTGTTAGTCTCTGTATCTCTCTCTCTCTCTCTCTCTCTACCAAGCACTGTCATTCTTCTCTTGTTTTTCTATCCTTTCTCCCCTTTTTCTCACTCCATTTATGACAGATCCCCATAGTGTCCTTCAGTCATGACTTACAGTTAAAAGGCAATTACCCAGTTAGACTGGAGGAGTCTGAATCAATACATGCATACACACACACACACACACACACACACACACACACACACACACACACACACACACACACACACACACACACACACACACACACAGACTCCATAGATCTCCTGGGAACACAACAGTATTATTAAATACTTATTCTTTTCCGCGGTTTGTGGATGGAAAATTGTGTAGACATAAATGCTGTGTGTGTATGTGCACGTTTGTGCACGGTGAATATGCTGAATGACTTCTATAGAGTTGTCAAGTCTGAATTGTGATTGGTGGTTCTTTCCGTCATTTTCCTTTTTCCTGCAGAGAGACAGACTGTGGGGCAGAGAGGCAGAGGGAAAAAGTTTGAACAGTATTTCTCTTCACTGAATTACCAGGACGCTTCCTGTGGTTTCCTTCTTTGGATATTCTCTGTTTGTGTGTGTGTCTTTGTGTGTCTGTTAGTGTTGTCACATTTGCGTGCTTCCTGTGGTTTTCCTCTTTTGTTTGAGATCTGTGGGATATCCTCAGTGAATGGTCCCTGTTAATACACTGAAAAATGAGTGTCTGTCTACAGCAGCACTGAAAATTCATACTTTTAAAGAATTTTGCTGATGCATATATTTTTCATGGTATAACAGTGACTGTAGTACTATCATTGATTGACATGATTGGAGAACTTAAAAAGAATCACTGAACCTCCCCATAGACACATACAATAAACCCAAGATAACTGGCAAGATAATTATTAGTATTGGGTGTTGGTATTAATGTTTTAGCAGATATATTTGGATAGTTTGAATGAGTACGGCGAAAGGACCAATACTAGCAGTTTCAGAGAATACAGTATTGCAGTTACAGTGGTGAGTAAGGTGCTGTTGATTTGGCTGGTTGGCTTTAGCACACTGTAATGTGGAAGCTGGGAGACTGAACCACCACTACAGTCCAGTGCACATACCATATTTTTACTGTAAAAGATGGTTAGTAAATTTAATTAAAGAAATAGCCGTGTAATTTCTACTAAGTAGTAAAAATCAATGAGGCGGTCAGTTCTCACTTATATACTGTTATGGGCATAGGGACAAAATGAATCAGCTCCATTTGAGTTAAAACTGTCATTGTTAAAGACCCCCCCTTAATGTTCAAGTAAGGGGTATCTTCCATTCCCATTTTTCTCTGTGAATGATGATATGTGTCTTACATGGTGTTCCCAGGGAATTAAAGCTACATGGTGCAAAACACATTGAAAGCAGAACATTTCCTGCCCATCAAATGATCTGGCATATTTTTATTAAATCATTCCAATATTAACACTTTATGTGCTGTTATTGTCAGCTCGTCAGTTTTTCATATGCAGTTATGAAAATGTGTTATTCATTTGATTCAGCTGGCACCTCGTGGATTTGAAAGCAGTCAGACATGTACTGAATATGTGCACACTTTTGTACCTACACAAATATAATTTAATGCAATTTAATGTAATTTTGTGTTTTGATTTTGGTGCAGAGTCGGTGCAGCCCATTTACAATAATTTTTTTCTGTCTGCAATCCAGGTCATTGGTGTTTATTTCGTATCTATTTCATTATACTGATGTGTATACTGATTGTTATGATTGCTACAGACTAATAATCAATACATTTTTATTTTAAGTCGTATTTTGTTTCACTTAGAAGTGAGGAGATAATCACTTAATCCTGATTGTTCCTTTTTTTTTTTTTACCCATTCTCATATCCTTAAAACCACTTGTATGCATACAGTTTAACAGACTAACTTATTGACAATTATTAGTTTGACAGAAACTATACACATTGAATAATAACCATGTTATCATCTTTTCAAACTACTAGTGGGAGGAATTGTTTGTGCTGTAACATTTTTCTTCTTCCTTGTTAAGGAATCTAATGACACATAGAGTAAACACACACACACACACACACACACCCACTTACACACACACCTTAAGGACCCTTCCTAAATGCTCTTGCTACTTGTTTCTGTTGTCTAGGGGGTGTGTCCATAAAAACACACACCCACATAGCAGCATGCACGCACACACATGTACAGCGCATTCAGACATGCCTTCACATTCAAGCTCACATGCAAAAGCCTCTGATGTAACAGTTTGATTAGTGTTCTGAGACCAAATTACTTTGGAAGAAAATAACTTGAGCACACACACACACAAACACACACTCATGCACGCTCGCACACACACGCATATGCACACATTCACACATGCACGCACGCAGAAAATCTACTCCCCCTCCTTATTCCAGAGAAGTTGATTAAGTAGGGATTATTATGGTGTGCAGTAACCATGGCAATTCAGATTGGGGTCATTTAGGTCAATCTGTAGAAATAATAGATCTGCTTCGCTGTCGAAAACTCCATCTACAATTTCTACTGCCACATTTGGGTAACATATTCTGTTTTGTTCTCTTTTATTTAAGTATGGTTCCCTGGCATTGTGACCACGTATCCTTTATAATTTAAGTCTAATATGGTTTAGACATTGTTTCTGTCAGAGTAGTGAACAGTGTGTTGAATATGTTGGTAGGTTTTATAACAATCTCAGTGAGAAGTATATACTATTTCTGCAGTACTACTAAATCTGCAGATTTTGTATGATGTCTTTATCAAGGACGATGTGTGTGTGTGTGTGTGTGTGTGTGTGTGTGATTGCAGATTATATAAAACATGGCATGCATTTATTTTTTGTCTCTGAGGACATAAAACAAAAGAATGAAACAAAGTGTGGGAGCTGGCAGTTGTGATAGTGTAAAAGTGATAAAAAGTATTTTTATTTAACCTTTACTTACTTACTGCAAACAGTACCACAAACAGCAAGTAAAAAAAAAAAAGTATTACACCTGTCTCTGCGAACACTGTATGTTTAGAAAGAATTCTGATATAGGGTACCTGAAGCATCAGCTGCACATCGGAGCAACATAAATCTGTGTATAATTTTTAGAGCAGTCAAAGAGGAGCTATATGATGGTAATTTCTTGATTATCATATACGATGCAGTGATGAGTGTTGTAATTACCAGCAGTAATGAAGCTAGCAGTGAAATGTAAACAGGATCTAATGGTGAAGGAGTGGAAGTAGTTGCATATCTGTGATCCGACTTGCCATACAGGCTTCAAACATGTCTGTTACTATATTTCCCATGATAGTAGAGGTGAGGGAGAGCCTTTATCTCTTTCTTCCTCTCTGTTTTGCTCTCGCCATGAATTTGTTAATGCCTCTTCACCTCCTCCAGGTATGAGGCTTTGCTTTGGGCAAGAACAACCCAACATGATCACTGGAGTGTAAAGTATACCTCCATAGCCACACACACACACACACACACACACAGTTTCCATTTTTCGTAAACTGAAAGAAGCAACAGAAGAACTGAAAAAAAAAAGTCCTGCCAGTCTCTTAATACTGACTTTAACTGCAGTGGAGTGGAGTGAAGTGCAAGTGAAATGAAATGGAAGAAAAATTGACATGACAAGTCAAAACAACACAACAAACGAATGAGAAGAACACAGAGCAGGAGCAACTGTCTGCCACCAGGCTTACACCAGCTACACTGGCTCTCCATGTATGTATGTGGTTTTTGGAGAGATTCATTGGAAAACATCTGGACATTTTCATGTTCTCAGATCAAGTCTTACCATGAGTGCGAACTGCTACATTAGGTAGGGCTGAACAGTAGAATGTGTGCTTCCATGATAAGGCTTCCATTTTTTTTAAGGGATTGACTATAAATATAACAATGAAACGGATAGCCAAGTCTTGGATTAGAAATGCCTTTCATCAGGGACTATGATTTGGTAGAAAGTGAATACAAGACTTCAATTGGCACTGATAAAGTAGAAGTCTGGATTACATGTAGTATCACTTACACTGAAGGATATGTAAGGATTAGTCTAATTCTATGTTGTAGAGATCTATCCAGCTGGGGATTTGTCCATCAAGCCTTAGAAACACAAACACATTGCAGAGTGTCGTTTGTGAATGAGGTGCTAATATCATGTCGCAGTGACACAGATTCAGGCTGCTTCTCTGCTAAAGTGCTGTACGTACAGTTTGATTTCTAAATTAGGTCTCTTAATTGCTGAAGATGAAGCATTGTATCTTTTGTTGCATTTCATTATAATTTCTGCAATTCTGTAGGGATTTGGTTATTGGATGCATAGGAAAAAAACAAAAAAAAAGATGATCATTAAAAAACTCATTACTTAAAACAAAAAATGACGACGATTGTTTTCATTTCCAAAGACAATTTGCAGCTTTTGTAATGGTATATACACCATACTCAAGCAGAGACAGAAATGGAGAGAGATGGCTGAAAATCACACATGCATGTTGTTAGTTAAAGCTTCCATCCACTCACCATCTACGATACAGTAGACTAGAGGTTTAGTTGGGCTAATAGGTTCGTATACACTATATACTGGCAGTCAATACAACATTGTTTGTGTATGCTGACTTTCATTAGTAAGGGTCAGTATACTCCTGTGTTTGGAGAAATGAAACATAATTTCATCAGCCAGTTTTCCCTTGGCATTTACAGAAGAGTTGTGATTTAGTAGTTTCTGATGGTTACTAGGATACCATTGACTTCTACTGTGTATGCACGTTATGATTCTCACATTTTGTCTTTAAATGAAAAAGCACCTGCAAATGCTTGTGCTGATAATTTGAGAGTGGTGAGAGGTCAGATGGTATCACCTCCCTGTTACATCCTTAATGTAGTATTTAATTACTGATGCTTTACTTCATTATTTTCATTTTATGAGATTTTTTAATTTTACCACATTAAATCCAAGGGTATAAAATATATCTGTCATTGTACAATATCAGTCTGACAGCTGGAGTTACTGTAATGTGTAAGTGTTAACAAAGGTTTGATGCAAACCAATGAGCCCATCAAATATGATGATTTAAAGGCAGTAGTATAAAGATGTCAGTGTGACGGACAAGAACATGTTGGATTTAAAGAGATTTTTTTATTTTCATCTGATTTTGTTCAATGACAGAATTATGTGAATGTGCAGAAAATGATTAACTAACTCACTAGTTAAGTGATTCTGAAGGGTGTTTGTGCTGTTAATATCCTTTAAAAAATGCATCAGAAATAGAGCAAGTGGAAGTTAAACAACCTGCCACAAACATAAAGTACATCACAACAGCAGATCGGATTTTGTCATTGACTTGATTTTAGTTCAGAAGTTCAGACATCCATATGTTTGGTTCGTCTTCGTTCATATCATTAGTGTATTGTTAGTTAGTCAAGAGCAGTGGCGATTGCTCTAAGACTGCAAGGGAAGCTCAGCTTCCCCTAAAATGTCAACAAAATAAGTGGCCAAATATGTGCTGTTGTGTGTACATTTCATTGACTAAATATGCGCTAGAACACGTTCATCTTTTGTTCAGAATCAGCTACTTATCACAGGTGACCGACACGACTTCCTTCTCATTCATCCCCGCAGCGCCACAGAGCTTTACACAGTGTTGACGCCGAGCGTCTACTGACTTCAACGGGGAAGCAGAGAGCGGGTTGTTCCACTGCAGCGAAACTAGACGGTCATTGGATAAATGCTGGGCTTTGTCCCGCCCATCGGACGCTCAGCGTCTCTGGGGGTCTATGGGGCAGTGGGCTGGCCCGGACGCTTGGCTTCTGCATGATGATTGGATGATCTGTCTGAGGCTGAGTCCCTTTTTGATTGACAGCGAAATGAGCGAATCAGCGATCTTGAAGTATAAGCTTCCACCGGAGCAGTTTTCAAGTTTTTCATTCCGTTGTTTGGAGTTGATCTGGAGACGTTACTGATCCTCAGCGACTTTGTCTTTGTTAAAAACGACTAGCGTTGTGTTTGGCGACTCTCTTCTGTCACTCTGCGAATTTACATATAAATATACGGACACATTTTATGATGTAGGCCGAAAATGAGCTTCCCCTCATTATAAGACCAGCAGCCGCCACTGGTCAAGAGGTGAGGTATTGAGTCATGACTTTTCAAATGCAAGGTTTTGATAGCAGAGTATAAATGGTCACATGCAGTTTATGTATCTTCTTATCTAGACAGAGCATGCATTGTATACTAGCGACCACGCTTACTAGTTAACCCATGTTAACACATCCAGTATACAGATACACACTGTGTTTATTAGGACTGCCCCACTAAGTCAAATGGACAGTCTGTCAGTCAGTAAGTCAGACAGTTACTTGAACTTTTGGTCTGTAAGTCAAACATTTAGGTGGTTGACCAGCCAACCAGAGTCACTCATTCATACAGTGAGTCAGACTGTCAGTCAGATAGCTCTCTGCCTTCCAGTCCGTGAATGTACAACATCAAAAGGTTGGAGCCTCCCACTGAGTGCCAAGTGTGAATGCTCTATGAGCAGAGTAATGCGATTAGTGTAGACTGTGTGATATTTCAATCGGTTAGCGCCCTACAGCCAGATGGGAAACATGTTATGAATATGAAACGCTGCTTAAGAGGGCTGCAGGATTGACTGGCTTTACATGGGAATGCAAAAATCTTTAGACCATTTGTGTCCCACCACCTCATTTAACCCAACAATTAGCCCAGAGCTCACTGGATCTGTGGTTGTCCAAGGTTCTGGACTGGAAAAAACAACTACTGACACTCGGAATTAAATATTAAAGGCATGATGACACCCAAATTCAGAGTTCACATTTCTAATGGAATGAAATCTTAACAGACACATAGCTGTCAGTTTTATTTTGTATTATTAAACATAAATCTAAAGAATGTTTTTCATCTAGAGGGCCACTGAACACATTGAATATATTCAAGATGTCTGCCTTTGTCATGATTGCTTTTGAACAATCAATCAGCTAACACATGCTGAGAATTTCTTTTTAGGACCTCAGTTTGTGTCAGTGTTTGTGTACCACATTTTCACCTCAATCAGACCCTACAGCTGTACTCCCCAGAGAGTGGGAGATAAAGAGAGAGGGAGAGGAAGCGCATAAAAAGAGGGAAGTTAGTTGAAGTATAAGGGAAATAGAGAGAGATTATAGGAATCAGAAGAAGCAGTAGATTTACTATTCATGTCCTGCTTTTCTTAGTGGGTGTCTCGTCTTCTTAGAGGTCTGCGCCAGGGAGGAAAAGTCATGTTCTGGTGTCAAAGGTTCTCACTGGTATTGGAACCCAAATTATTTATGACTAGACAGAAAGGTGGCTGTGGCAGCAGCTGACTCTTCCTCCATTGCAATCATTCGTGAGTGTGTGTGACAGAAAAGGTACAAATTTATACTGCAGGCTGGATGTCAAGATTGCTAGAAGGCGTGACACCTGAGGGAGAGTAGAATAGAGAGAGAAGACAGAAGCAGACGACAAACTCCTGAAAAAAGTTTGACATAATGTGGCAGTTGAGAATATTTGGCCTCTGTAGTATAAGCACAGATATTAGTGGAAAGTAACCAAACTCTTCTAGAGGTACTTTTCTCTACTATGTTATCACATTAAGCAAATTATTCATCTCTTATCAACTTTGTGAAATTGTTTATCTGAATTTTTTTTCATGCCAACAATCAACCATTATTGCGCATTCCCTGGAATGGGTACTGTTAACTTTAGTTTACGTAGACAGCACCCCTATACAAACATGAGTAATAAGGAATTAATTTAGGTCCAACTGGTGCATGTTAAATTCAATACTTGATCTATTAGGGTGTTAGGGTGTCTTCACGGGTGCTTCAGTCAGCACACAAACCTGAACAGTTAAATTGAAGGACTTACAGAGGACTTCATCATAAGCTCTGTTATTCGCTGTGTAGCTATAAAATGACAGCCTTTGTACTGTCTCTCCAAACATGTTTTTAAACTCACTGTTTTCCTTCTCATCCAGACTTTGACCTAAAACGAGCACAGAGATGAAACGCATGTTTACAGAACATGGCAAGATTCATTCGAAAGACTGGTGACTAACCAGCTCTGTTTGCTGAGTTATGCCTACCATAATTACACAAATTACAAATAAAATAACCAAAGACCACATTAGTAATTGCAAGATCACCTTACTCTGGTTATAATCAATTTACTACCATTTGTGTGTGTGTGTGTGTGTGTGTGTGTGTGTGTGTATCTGTGTGTAACATGCTTATGTCTTTTCCTTCCACATTAGTTTGTAAAAGAGGAAATTATTCATTTGCATAATTTGAATACAGTGTTATTGTCATACCGTTATGAAAATTCAATGTAGTGCAGCTCTTATGCACGCAGATCAACAGCAGCAATTACCACTGTGAATGATAAATTGTTGCTGGTGATAATAGGAAAATATTACTTAAGCTGGAGGTGAACTAATGCAACTCAAAACTTGTTAAATGCTCCATCCTGGGGAATTAACAGACAAGAACATAAGACTGTCCCTGAGCAGTGAACATTTTGAAATCAAAAAAATGATTATTAATTATAAGCAATTGTAACCTTTCTATTGTTCTGTGATCACAATTCTTTAAAAACAAAGGACAAGAGATCCTGTTGTGCGATGTTAATGTAAAAACACAATGACATGCAGTAAGATCTAAATCTTACCAAACTCTAAAATCTGAAGACCTCCTCAACCACATTGAACCATTGAAACCAACAATCACCTGGACTGACAGCTTGATGTAAAAAGCATCTCCTCTTACCCTGTTCATTCCTACTCAATCTCTCTCGCCTCTCTCTCTCCCTCCCCTCTGTCCCCTCTTGTGACAAATTGTCATGACTGACATGAGAGATCAGGATGCTGAAAAGTTGTTTGGGCCAGCCGAGAATCTTATAACCACCCTCACAAATGTTTCTGGACTGAGGTGGGGGAGTGGGGAGTGGGGGGGGGGGGGGGTGTTAATTCTTAATGTGAATTGAAATGTGGAATTGCTCTGTTGCAGTGATTTAATGGAAAGGCAATCAGGCAAGAGACTGAGAGAGAAGAGGTACTGGAGGGGTAGAGTGTTTTGTGGGACAATAATGTAGAGCCAGAGACACAAAGAGATTGCACAGTTTAGAAAGAAGAAACATTTGTCGAGTGTGAGAAAGATGGAGCGAGCGAGAGAGGTGGAGAGGTCATTTCTCCTCCTGAGCCCATCTATTTCACAGTGTTTTCCTCAACTCTCCCTCTGGACATCACCTCTCTTCCCCTTCAAGCGATTATCCCTCCATCCGCCATAAATGTGGCACAAAGCCTCCGCTCACACACATACATACTTACCGCATCTGTGCAGTCACACCAAAGAAACTGCAAGCTTCCAATGATGACCATTAGAGGAAGCCAGAGATTTTCAAGTACTGCTGACTGTAGATATAGAGTACCTGCCATGTCTATTGACATCTTATTAATACTGTTGTCAATACCTACTGTAAAATAATGATTTAGAACCTGAAGCCAAACAGGCTTTTCGAAGATCAGTGAACCACTTGCACAGAGGACGATGGAATCGGTGGGAAAAATAAATACTGTAAATACTGTAAATAATGCATAACATCACATGAAACTAATCTTGTAATCCTCCAAAATGACTACGCAAGACATCATTTTCAGGAACTATGAATCTCTTTGTGCCTCAGCCTGTTTGGAGAACACACACTATATTCATTTGTAAGTCCTCCTTCTTCCTTTATTTGATTGTTTGCGCGCAACAAAGGTCCCTGGCTGGAATCGAACCCAAAATGTTGCAGTTTTGTGGCATTGCGCTGCAACAGTAGCTGCCAGGGGACCAATCAAACTGAATTTTGATGAGCACTGCAGCAGGACATCTGTCGGTGGGTCAGCCGGTATGATCCAACTTTTTCCAAAACCGGTTCAACAGCAACAAAAAACAAAAGCTTTCCAGTCCTGTTTGTGGAGTTGGCCCAAAAGTATTAATTAGTCTTGATGGTCAACTAGCAGTCAGTACATTTTTTGACCACAAAATGGTAAACGGATCTTCCCTGAATTACTGATGGTATTGGTAATAAGGCTGCAGTAGGATATCCATCTGATCCATAAAACCACTGATAAAGTGAAGTCATGTGATTATTGAGAATTCTTACATAAATTAGCCAAACTGGTGTTATTTATTACAGTTTTAAGTTTTAAGCTTATATTTATTCTGGTAGACAGGGATTTTTTTCAGTTTCACACTGGGTTAAGAGCACTTCCTTGAAAATGCACTTGAGCATTTCAACAAGTCAGTAAGGAACATTGACTGCTAGCAAAAAGAAAAAGTGGACGTGTCACCTCTTTCTTAAAATGTGTTCCTTTTCTTGTGATGGGACAAATACCATGCCGCTATTGACGGCATGAGTAGCAGATGGATTAAAAAGCAATAAAAATGATGGTTTGGCATATGCTGGGCCAATCCTAAATGACCCCACTCATGAATTTATAGGAGATCAAATACAAAGCCTGAAAGAGTGACTTTTACCACCCTTCATTATAATGGAGGGTCTAGATAATCACTTAAGATCATTATGTTAGTAATGATTGGTATTGACCTTGTCGTCTGTAGGAGACAAGTGGACCAGAGCAATGCTGTAAAAGCACTCCCAATCAGTGTGGAGCCTTTATAACTTAAAGAGGTTTCCATGCCCGTGGTGCCTTTTTTTTGTCGCTATACCTATATATATATATATATATATATATATATATATATATATATATATATACTGTTCAATCAGTAATATGCTGGGAGTGGGTGGGGGTGTGGGAGTCGGGGGCAGCATTACACAAGACAATCTGTTTTCCTCTCGTTTTCTACCTTTTTTTTCCTCAGTGTGCAAATCCAGTTCCCTGTGTCTTTTATTGTTATTTTTTTATTTTTTTTATGCCTGTGCTCTGGCAACTGTCGTGGCCAGAGGCATTATGCTTCTGTCCGTTCCTCTCTCGTGAGTGTGATATCTCAAAAACACCTAGGGGGGATTTCTTCAAATTTTGTACAAACCTCCACTTGGACTCATGGATGAAATCTTAAGATTTTGATGGTCAAGGTCACTGTGACCTCACAAATCATGTTTTTAGCCAGAACTCAATAATTCATATGCCAATTATGAGACAATTTAGCACAAATGTCTAATATGATAAAACGACGAAGTGTAGTGACATCTTGTATCCTAAAGGTCAAAGTCATTATGACATCATGATGTTCTGTAAAAACACCTTTCTGTTCACTATTCGACGCTGTAACTCAGGAACAGAGGGGGAGATTGCGACTATATTTCACATTTGGTCAGACTGAATTGGTGACAGTAATCTTGTGTGCTTACCTTGAAACTGTGGTGACTGTATAGATCGTCAGTGCTGCCAGCTGTGTGTGAAAGTGAAAACAGCATGTTCCTCACTGGAATTTATTCACTAGAATCATACATGTCAATATAGTGAGAACTTCTATTCCATTGAGAGCATCCATTACAGTCTGGACTGACATCGATTTAAACTCGAACTTGACTGGTTGGTAGAGGCATAAAACTGTGAGGCAATGCATTTTTCAAAGTAGTAAATACAAACAAATACACATAGGTCTCTTATATGCTTAAACATATCCACAGTTTTCATGTTTTCATTTGAACATTCACCTTTTTTCTGGTCTGTCTGTGTTGCTAGGCATATGACAAACCCAAGGGGGAAACTGAAGAATTGGTATCAGGTGGTTAAAGTTTTTCCTGCTTATATGATAAGACAGCCAACAAGTGCACAGTCACATATCACAGTAATTGTTAGGAAGGCATGTAAATTATCACCACCACTTTGAACATGGGAGTGGGGAGCTGGGCTTTGAGTGATATTCAGACAACCGACCCTCAAGATATTCATGAAAGTTGGAGATAACTGAAGAATTCAGAACAAATCGTTTAAAATCTAAAGTTTAGGTTGAACATTTTTTAGCGCAGGCACTTATAAAACTTAATGTTACAGGTGAGTTTATAATGTTTCTTCTATCTTCCATCAATAAACCTTCTGCATAAGCATGACTGAAAAAGACAAGTTGGATGTCGAATCACTCATGTTTCTCTTGCTGTCTGTCGTCCTTTCAGCTGTGAGAAAGGAGTATTGAGTCAAAGAACAGTGTTGGGTAAATCCCGTTCACTCACTGTCCTGTTGCAAGCTCAATATTTCCACTCCATTAAAATCAACCTGGCAAAAAGAGCAGCAGTACACCAACAGATGCAACTACTGGCCCTCACATATGACACGGCAATTTTGCTGTTTATAGGATAAATGTAATATCTAATGTTCTCGCTGCTAGCATAACATGAATTTATTTTAGATTATAACGCATATAAACAATTTGGTACTTGCATCATTACACATAAGTTAAAAATCATTATTAACAAAAATAAAGGTGAACATACTGCCCGCATTTCATTTGATGTTTTGTATTTTTAAGAGGTCACAGTAAAAAAATACTTCCATTAATCTACAGAGCACATTTTTGTGTCCTATGTTGATAGAAATGTTAAATGGAAATGAAATTTGTATTCTTGTACATTCAGTTTCCTTATTCATATAATTCATTGCACCAAATGGACATTATTACCGTGAATAGTTTCAAATAATATTAATTCCAGTTATGGAGTGGAATCCCCTTAAATTGATAGCAACCCATATACATGTGTGGTTTTAGACCAATAAAAATCAACTACAGAGTTGCAAATTAACTTTAAAAAAAAAATACTCTGACTAATAAAATGTGAAGTTTGTACTGTATAGCACCTCTGCAGGACAGTATTTGCCCTTAGGAGCTCTGCTTTGAAGGAATAAACCTCTTAAACCACACTGACGATGGGAGTGTGCACTCTGCCATCAACTGCATTCTACTTCCAGAAACACTAGCAGGCAGACAGCTACCATCACTACATGCAAAATTAAACCTACTTTGTATCCTGTTGGTTATAATCATTTGAACAGAGATTTATTTTTGTCACAGTTTATATCTTACATGTCATGTATGTTTATGTTATATTCAGGGGTCATAGAGAGCTGTATTGGGCTATAAAGTCCACCCTCTCAAGCCCATGAGATGCTTGTTATGTGGAGTTTGGAGGTTATTCAAACCTTCTGCAAGGGCACATGTTTGACTGTTTAATGAGGATTGGAGCCATGTGAAGATGTTAGCTCTTAGACTTCACTTTGAATTAAATGTAAACTCTCTGCATGCGTAAGTTTGCTTTCTGGTAGATCTAAACACTTAAAAAGATGCCAGCGACATGAGATGAACATTTCTGGGAGCATTTCCAAGAAGAGGAGTCACACTTAAATCCACATGATGAATAAAGATTTTTTTCTTGCCTAAAACTATTTCTTTATGTGAAGCTACACAATGCTGCATGCCATGCATATTATGACTGACCTGCTGTAACATCCATACATGATTCATATCCTAAGCTATTTAGCCCAGCTATCAGACCTATTGATTAGTTACAACTGGCTGATCAATCACTTTCTGGTGGCCATTTTTCAAAGGCATTGGCACAGATCAATACAGGCTTGATAGATTAGAGGGGTGGGGCCTAATTTCAAACAGGGATCAGACCATGATGTGCTCTCCTTGCTCTTGGTGGTTGGATGAATAATAATGTTCTTAGATTTGCACATTGTTGGCAGCTGGGATTGGCCCTCCTGTGTGGTCAGGGTTCCATGATTATCACCAGGACATAAAACAACAATCAAATAATTAGTCAGTCAAATGTATACAGGGTGCAGTCCGCTAAATTGTTTCCTCCTCCAGTATGGGGATGTGTTTTGAATGTTACAATAAAAAGTAAGGGAACTCTTTGGAATGACAAGCATTTACATATAAAATCTTCATCTATGTTACAATAATTAACACAATCAACAGTCAATCTATTTTAACTGATAACACTAATCATTGTATTGTTCTTGTCCACATTAAAAACACCATTCAAACATTCACAGTGTAGGTTATAAAAAGTATGTGAATGATGAGTTATCAAACCTGGAGTCCAATCAGTGAAACTAGATTGGAGGTGTGGGTTAAAGCTACTTTTACTTATTTGTACATTTTTGTCTTTGCTATTCACAAGAAGCATCTGCTTATGTGAAACATGCCCTGCAAAAAAACAACAAAAAAACTTGAAAACAAATGGTGAAGAACTAAGAATTGTATAAAGCTGGTGAAGGTTACAAAGTCATCTCAAAGAATTTACATATTGATCATTCCACAGTCGGACATGGAGACAATTCAGTTCCGTTTCACTCCCTAGAAGTGGGCGTACAGCTAAGATGACTCCAGAGGCACAATGCAGAATGTTCAATGAGGTAACATAAAGAAGATCACACTAACAGCTAAAGGCTTAAAGGAATCATTTGAGCTGGTTAACATCTCTGTGCATGAGTTTATCATATGCAAAGGATGGTGCTTTAAGGCATGATAGCACACCATGAGAAAGCTGCCAAAGAGCAGTCTGACACTTCTCAACACCACAAGGAAAATGTTTTATGGACTGATGAAACTAAGGTTGAATTGTTAAGGAAGAACATCCAGCACTATGTACTTTGTAAAGTGGGCACTAAATACTGACACAGTACAGTAGAGAGAGCATCATGATTTGAGACTTTGCTGCCTCTGCCTCGCCATCATCGAGGGGAAAATGAAGTTTATCAAAGTCTCTTACAGGATAATATCAGGGTGGCTGTCTACCTACTGAAGCTCAGTAGAAGCAGGGTAATGCAGCAGAACAATAACCTTAAATGTTTAAGTAAATCTATCACATAATGACGTGAAACAAAGAAAATCCACCTGTTGGCGTGGCGTAGTCAGAGCCCCATCTCCAGTGGAGATGTTGTGGAATGGCCTCAAGAGAAACATTCACATCAAACCTCCTATTATGTGGCTGAGCCAAAGCAGTTCTATAAGGAAGTGTGATCCAAAACTTCTGAACGTTGTGCAGGTCTGATCAGCAGCTACTGGAGGGGCTTGTTTGATGTTATTGGAGGTGAAAGGTTGATGTTAAAGGAGGTTTGACCAGATATTAAATCCAAGCGTTCACTTACTTTACCCACCAGCACTGTTATTGCCATTATGGATGTTCTGATTAGTGTATTGTATCCTCGCAGTTTAGTGTGAAGTACATCTGTATGCATCTTCATCTGTTTCTCCGTCACTGACCTTGGCTCTCAAGTTTCAAAGGGTAGAATGTTAAATGGCAGAAAAAAATATGGTTTCCTGTTAACTCCAACTCATAACTACACCGACTTTCCACAGTTTATCTCGCTGACTTTAGTTTGAGTAAATGGTTTTAAATCTTATTGCTTTTTTCACACTGGCTGCTTGTGTTGCCTGTATACTACGCTAATGTATTGATAGTACACACAGGAGTCCTGACAAAGAAAATGAGAAAAAGTCTCTTCATTGATTTTTGTGCAATATGTGAGACTATACTTCTATATCCATACCAAGGAAAGAAAAAATCTGAGAGGTTTTTTTTTTACTCTATTGTGGTTGCTGACTATGTGAGTGGCTGCAGTGAGGTAAATCGGAGCCAGAGAACCATAACTACCAAGCAGAGCTGTTAGTGTGACATACTGACTGTTATTGCCATGTCACCCAGGAAATGATGAGGTCCAAGAGATATTAACTGCTGTGGAAATGACAGGTGGATGTTGGTACAGTGTTGTGCTTCCCCCTTTGAAGGGCCTGACAGAGAAACAACAGAACAAAAGAAATAGAATGAGTAGGGGTCTTGAGATGGACAGTCAGAAAAAAATAAGGCATCTGAAATTGCTCAAGAGAAAATAAGGAATATCAATTTCATAGTAAGAGGAAATGGATTGAACTTGTGATGAGAAGAGGAGAAACAAGAAAAAGGAGGATGAGAGAGATTGATGTAACCCAATCTATAGGCGGTCAGTGTACAGGTTCCCAGGAAGTTATTGATTTGAGGCCATTGACAACATTGATCTTGATACTGTAAATAAACAGCTCCACATTTATGCAAGCAGAGTCAGCTAATAAGTGAAGGATGAAGAGGAATGTCCTTGGAGGTATCATCAGCACTGTGGTTGGGAATCCCACATGTCCTGTTTCTTACGCACTATTGTGGTACCCAACATGAAAGGTGATCCAGCTTTGTCAAACCAATTGACTAAAAATTATGACATGATTTTTTGCAGATCTAAGCGTAACTCTGAGTTCCTCCCAAAAGATTATTTTCTTACAAAAAATATAATAAACTAAAAAAAGCAGTGAAATGTTCACTTAGTCTTAGTATGTGAGGAACACTGCCATAAGCCACGAACCCTTGAATTACTTCACCACATAACCTACTTGGATAATCATGTTTTTACCCATTTTTCAACTCTGTCTTATTGTTGCCATTTTATCGATAGTACATGTTAGACCACATGTAGGCAACACTTCTCATGGAATTCCAATAGTAATACTATACATTACTGGCTTCCCTAAATCCTCAACTGCCTCCACTGTGAATAAATTGTCAGTGCGGCTTAAAGTGGGTTGAATTGGCAGTCGATGGTTATGTGATTCCATTTAAGGAGGCGCTATTGATAGTGTAAGCGATGGTAGGACAGAATAGCTTTGGGAGATACTTACAACAATTGCAATATCTCTTTGAGTTATGTTTTAGTGAGTGTGTGTCTCGGTATCTGTGTGTGCTTTAAATGTGCACAAGAGAGAAAAAAAGCGACTGACTCAGATCCAGTCAGTAGACAGTAAATGATGTGCTCTTTCCCTAAAGTTGATAAAGGGCTCATAAATCTTGTTTCAAAGTGCTCATCAGGACTGTATGGACCCATCGGTTCTGAAGAGGAACTCTGCAGAATCATTAGTTCCAAAAAAGAACAATTTCACGTGGTTTCATCATCTCAAGGCAATCGCAGTGTGTGTGTGTGCGCTGGCACACATGCAGCAGTTTTTAAGTGGACCCTTATGACTATTACAGTTTGGAGATCAGAGAAAGCAACACTGTGTGGTTGCAACACTTGTGTGCATGTGTGTGTATGTGTATGTGAGCATCCAAGAGTATAAGTTATTTATATTATAGGATAACAAAGAGAATGTCTAAACCTTTAACCTTGAGCAGGGAGCAGTCCCGATGGAACCACTCTCCTCCTTGAGAACTGGGGCAGTAGTTTTATATTGAGTCCATAGTTGCAGTCACATGTGGCCTTCCACATGAACATTTATAGGAGCAGCACTAGACGTCACGTCAGCACTTTACAACCTTGGTTTAATGTCCACACTCAAACACAAATTCAAGATACGTTTGCAAAATCTGAATACACACACACCCTCACATGTGCACGTACTTTATTCTTTACAGATAGAGAGCACACATCAGTATGCGCTCACACACACACACACACACACACACACACACACACACACACACAGAGTAGTTCAAAACAGTTAAAGGTCCCACAGTGAAAGATGCAGTCTCAGCTTTATTAGATAATGCTATTTGTTAGCATCCCCAACTGTAGATTTCCCCAGAGGGATGACTGAAACAAATGACCAACCCTGAATTCTATGCTGTGAAGCATATATGGGATTTTTCTTCCCTCTCTTTTTCTCTCTCTCTCTTCTTTTGTACCTCACTCGAAAAGCCTCTCTTTTGAAATCTCCCCCAACCCTTCAAACAGTCTTAATTACATAGAAAGCAATTTTACCTCTCAAAGGTTGATTGCTGTGTTTTGATGATTAGAACAAATATGTCAAGTTAAATTTTCTTCTTGACCCGCGCAGACTTTCCTTTGTATTTAAGCATTTATAAATCTGTTTAGTTTTGTACAGATTTGTCATAATCACAAATACAAATACACAACAAATACACAAACACTGACACATAATTACAACCCACTCTCACTCTTGGACCTCATCATTTTTGTGTGACACTTATACACTTTAGTTAGTTTTCTCACTGTCTTTGTTAACACACACACACTCGTGCACACAACTACTTACTGAGCGTTTGGCAGAGACACTAACAAGTCGCTGTAATTAGATATACAGCTACAACCAGGAAATGGGACTTGGAACAGACATCTCTTTTGTCTGCACGCTTGATGACCGTTCCACAGCGTTCCACAGAGACGCAGTGAAGGAGACACTGTGGCACTCTCTGTTCCACCGAACAAACCACATAACTCACTGGAATCGTGAAACCTTTTTTCTCGGTGTGTGCATCCAGGCAAAATTGAGTCCGTTGCATTGAAAGGAGGAATGGGGAAAAGAAGCACACGGATCGAAACACCTTTGCAATGAGACAGTCATGCTCCCACTTTGAGAGGGAGAGAAACCCAGGGGGTGTGAGCTTTGGAATTGTTTCTGAAGGTTTTTGAATTTCAGGGAGTAGTATTGCGGCATCCAAAGCACAAGACATGGATTCTGGTTCTCGGCATCAGGAAGAATGAATTGAATCCCTTCTCTCCTCACAGGGCGTTGTAATTAAACACATTCATCATTACCACAGAATCCCAACTCTATGTTCCAAGAAAGTCAGACAGTGTAACAAAGGGAGAGAGACTGAGCAAGACTAGTGCAAGACAGGGAAATAGAGAGCAGGGATGGCCTTGAGTATATACATATGTTGAACAGGTAGGTTATATTTGCCTTGATCTACAGCCTCAAACGGGGACTCTCTCTA
This sequence comes from Seriola aureovittata, assembly GCF_021018895.1. Taxonomy (NCBI): domain Eukaryota; kingdom Metazoa; phylum Chordata; class Actinopteri; order Carangiformes; family Carangidae; genus Seriola; species Seriola aureovittata. The sequence goes on along the minus strand of NC_079368.1, from coordinate 27,610,332 downwards.
GACTTCTTGCCTACGTGGACCAGAGTATTGAAATTACAGAGGGAATGGAGGGTAAAGCTGGACAGCCAGCAGTATGCACAAGCTGTCACCTGAGCTTTTGAGTTGAGATGAGCAAAAAAAAAACAAACAAAAAAAACAAAACAATTTGTGTACCACGTCTATCAATCTGTCAAAACCATGGGAGGAAATGAACAATTACCCTTCTTGTCTATTTGTCAGTCAGTGTCTGTATCCTCCTGTCTGTCTGTGTGTGTCTGTTTCCCTTTCTGTCTGCAGAATTTCCTCTCTATCATTGAACTATAGAGCGGAGCAGGAAATTAACAATTATTCTGTTGATTCTCTCCCTTGGAGTGACTGTGCAGGCTGCAGGAAGATATCAATGGCTATCTCTCAAATGCCCTAGTGCTTTTGTGGTTTGTGCGGGCATATACACACATGCATATGAGTTATGCCGTGTGGGAGCATTTGGTGGTGGTTGAGGTGGTGAGTATGTCTGTTGGGCGGGCAGTCAACAGCGTTTTGTTTAAGGTTTGCTCCGGGTTTAAGGTTTTCTTTAGAGATGACAATCATTCTGCTGATGACCTTATAAACACACGTCCGTCCAAGCTGTGTTTGTTCCTTGCAGCAAAAGTGTGTGTGTGTGTGTGTGTGTGTGTGTGTGTGTGTGTGTGTGTGTGTGTGTGTTGTGTGTGTGTGTGTGTATGTATGTATCTGCGCAGGTGTATTTAAGGTATGTGTAAAGGTTTGTCTATGTCAATGCAGTCAATCTCTGTTACTGTCATTCAGCAGACGCACAGTGTGTATTGCACAGACATGCACGCACACAATTAAGCTTGTTGAATAACAAAAAAAAAAAAAGATGCACCAACATCTGTTTATGAAAAATGTAGCTGCAGAATGTGAATTAATCTTTGTGTCTCGTCTGTCTCCCTCTTTCTTTCATGCCTTCTTTCAACATTGATGTCACTTCTCTCAAACAAAGGTAAGAGAAACACAAGTTTGCATGAGTGTACATTAGTGTGTGTATGAGTGCGTGAATACGTCAGTTTACAGAATAAGTATAGTAGCGGTTATCATTGCTGCCTCCCAAGCAGCAAAACCAAGTTCAATTCCTGACCAATGTGCGATATGTAAAACTTGGTATCTGCAGGTCTGAATAGGAAAAGTGGTTTAGAGATGGATTTCACCTCTTTGCATCGGCAAAGTTAGTGTAAAATCTTGTTTTTCTCTCTATCAGTCTCTCTGTCTTCATTCATTCTTCTCCCTCTCTAGGATACTTGATAAACTTCTATATCTTCTCTAGTTTACTGTATAATGTATTGGAATTTTGTCCATTAAGGGCAATGTTAATCTTAGTGAAGACATATACATACCTCTATCAAGAAAATTTGAATGCATTTAACTTGTCTGGTGTAACAGGCCCCTAGTGTGCTTATTGTGAATGATGACATCATGTGGTAAATAATAATGTAGAAAAAAATTAAAATTTTGATTTTGGCTTACTGCTAGTACAAAGTACTGTTAAAGGAATCAAGGGATACGTCTCTAGCACAAAAATAGTTTTCATAGCAGTGGCCTCGTATTGCATGTTTTCATGATCTTATGCCCAACCATTTAACTACACACTGTAAATGTCACAGAGTAGAGGGATTTTCTCAGCCTGTAGTATCCAAATGAAATGTTTAGACTCTTGTCGTTGGACCTCGAGTTATGAAAGCGTAATCCCTCTTATGAGAATCACTTACAGCAATTTAAGACATAAGGTCATATCCCACACGGTTGTTTTATTTCTCTTTAAAAAGGCATTATCTGAGGCTGTAGAAGGGAGATTAGAGATAAGATGAACTGCATTGATCCCTGAGGAGAAATGAGTTCACTACTTCAGCAAATAATAGGGCATACAGTGAATAAAACTACAATAACAAAAACATAAGCTTTTAGTTGATATCCTCATCATGCTAATTGAGAACTATCACTGACAACAGGGAGTTCTTATTACTGTAGATTCAGAAAATATTCACATCCCTTCCCTTTTCACATTTCATTATTTTGAAGCCTTATGCTAAGGTATTATATTCATATTTTCCCTGAATACAATCAACACCCCATAATGACAGAGCAAAAACAGAATTTTAGAAACTTTTAGCAACTTTATTAAAAAGGAAAAGCTGAAATATTACACTGACAAGTATTCAGACCCTCAGTCTTCTTGGGTGTGACGCGACAAGTTTTGCACTCCTGCATTTGGGAATTTTCTGACATTCAGATGCAGATCCAACGTAACTGCAACATAATTGTGAAATAGGTGAAGGGGTCTGAATACTGTACACAGATTGGCACAACGCAAACATAATGAGCTGCTTGTTAGGCTGGACATAAAGTAGCAAAGGGAAGTTTAGACCATGAATCGCACCAAAAGGCAGAAACAACCTTGTATGAAACATGCCATAGCCAAAATCAAACATTACTCAGTTAAAATGGAAAATGGAACGCAGCAAAATGTGCATGTCAGTTCTGCTCTACACGATTGGAGTATTTTATGACACTGTCATCCGATGAAAGGGCAATTGCCCTTAAGGAATCTCTATTGCAATGACATTTTATTTCTTTTTATGAAATTTTCAGGTTGGTTTGCTCCACAGTTGTGCTGTTTTTGACTGCCATCCAAACAAGGCATTTGTAAATGACACTTTTTTTTGTTTATATGCTATGTCAAGCCAGATTTACTGTAGCAACTCTGGAAAGTCATTTTCTCTTAAAATGCCACCAAGAACTGCCTGAGTTTCCTCAGGAAATCACACAGTTGGCTGTAATGTAGCAAAAATGGTCGTGGTGTTTGTCTTCCTCTATGAAATGTAGAAATTTGAGCCATTAAATGGGCGATCTCTTAACTCTTAAGCTTTGTGCATTGTGTTGCTGGGTTGCTGCATGTTATTTTGAGCGTGTGCGTATCTGCAAAGAGGGTGTTGCTTGAGCT